>NC_092877.1:171942546-172127102 GCF_028372415.1 Notamacropus eugenii | reverse complement strand
TAAGGGCATATTTATTCTTAAGGTTAGGGTTAGGGTTAGGGTTAGAGGGCATTCAGGTGTAGGAGTAGGAGTAGGGTTAGGATTAGGGTTACGGTTTTTGTTGGCAGAATTGAGGTTCAGGCTTAGGCTTAGGGTCAGGATTGCCTTTTGGGTTAGAATCGAGTGCATTTAGGGTTACAGTTAGTGTTGAGATTGACGATTTAGAGTTAAGGTTAGAAACGAGCACATTAGCGTTAGAGTTATGGTTAGAATCTAATGCATTTAGAGTTAGGATTAGGGTTAGGGTTATTAGGGTCAGGGTTTGAATCGAGAGTATTTAAGGATCGTGTTAGTGTTAGAGTTAGGTTTAAGGTTAGCTTTCGTAGAATCGAGGGTTAGGGTTAGGGTTAGGGTTCGGGTTCGGTTTAGAATCGAGCGCATTTTTAGTATGAGGGTTGGGGTAAGCTTACAATTAGAATTGATTTAGGGGTAGGCGTAGGAGGAGGGTTAGGATTAGGGTTACGATTTGTGGTGGTAGAATCGAGGTTTAGGGTTAGGCTTAGGGTCAGGATTGCCTTTTGGGTTAGAATCGAGTGCATTCCGGGTTAGAGTTAGTGATGAGATTGATGATTTAGTGTTAGGGTTAGAATCGAGCACATTTAGGGTTAGAGTTATGGTTAGAATTCGTTAGAGTTAGGGTTAGGGATAGGGGTAGGGTAGGGGTTAGAATCACGCACATTTTTAGTGTTAGGGTTAGGGTTAGTGTTAAGGTTAGAGTGCATTTAGAGGTAGGGGTAGCAGCAGAATTAGGATTTGGGTTAGGGTTAGTGATGGTAGAATCGAGGTTGAGGTTTAGGCTTAGGGTCAGGATTGCATTTTGGATCAGAATCGAGTGTATTTAGGCTTTGGGTTAGTGTTCAAAGTGACGATTTAGTGTTAGGGTTTGAATCGAGCACATTTAGGGTTAGAGTAATGGTTAGAATTCAGTGCATTTAGGGTTAGGGTTAGGGTTAGGGTTAGGGTCAGGGTTAAAATCGAGAGCATTTAAGGATAGTGCTAGGGTAGGAGTTAGGTTTAACGTTCGCTTTCGTAGAATCCAGGGTTAGGCTTAAGGTTAGGCTTAGGTTGAGGGTTTAGGGTTAGAATCAGGCGCATTTTTAGTGTTCTGGTTTTCGTCAGGGTATGGCTTAGAGTGCCTTTAGGGGTGGGGTAGGAGTAGTGTTAGGACTAGGGTTAAGGTTTGTGTTGGTAAAATCGAGGTTTAGGGTTAGCCTTAGGGTCAGGAATGGCTTTTGGGTTAGAATCCAGTGCATTTAGGCTTAGGGATAGTGTTGAAATTGACGATTTAGTTTTAGCGTTAGAATCAAGCACATTTCGGGATAGAGTTATGGTTAGAATTCGTTAGGGTTACGGTTAGTGTTAGGGTTAGGGGGTATGGTTAGAGTGCATTTAGCGGTAGGGGTTGGGGCACGGTTAGCATTAAGGTTAGGGTTAGTGTTGGTAAAATCGAGGTTTAGGGTTAGGCTCAGGGTCAGGATTGCCCTTTGGGTTAGAAGCGAGTGCATTTAGGCTTAAGGTTACTGTCGAGATTGACGAATTAGTGTTAGGGTTAGAATCAAGAACATTACAGTTAGAGTTATGGTTAGAATCCAGTGCATTTAGGGTTAGGCTTAGGCTTAGGGTTACGGTTATGTTTAGGGTGAGGGTTAGAATCGAGTGCATTTAAGGATAGTGTTAGGGTTAGAGTTAGGTTTAGGGTTAGCTTTCGTAGAATCGAGGGTTAGGCTTCGGGTTAAGGTTAGTGTTAGGGTTAGGGTTAGAATGAGGCGCAATTTTAGTGTTATGGTTGGGGTTAGGGTATGGCTTAGAGTGCATTTAGGGGTAGGGGTAGGAGTAGGGCTAGGATTAGGGTTAAGGTTTGTGTTGTTAGAATAGAGGTTTAAGGTTAGGCTAATGGTCAGGATTGCCTTTTGGGTTGTAATCGAGTGCATTTAGGGTTAGAGTTAGTGTTGAGATTGACGATTTAGTATTAGGGTTAGAATCGAGCACATTAGGGTTAGAGTTATGGTTAGAATCCAGTGCATTTAGGTTAGGGATAGGGTTAGGATAACGGTTATGTTTAGGGTGAGGGTTAGAATCGAGTCCATTTAAGGATAGTGTTAGGGTTAGAGCTAGGTTAGGGTTAGCTTTCTTAGAATCGACGGTTAGGGTTAGGGTTAGGATTAGGGTTCGGGTTGGGGTCAGGGTTGGGTTTAGGGTTAGGGTTAGAAGTAAGGGCATATTTATTCTTAAGGTTAGGGTTAGGGTTAGGGTTAGAGGGCATTCAGGTGTAGGAGTAGGAGTAGGGTTAGGATTAGGGTTACGGTTTTTGTTGGCAGAATTGAGGTTCAGGCTTAGGCTTAGGGTCAGGATTGCCTTTTGGGTTAGAATCGAGTGCATTTAGGGTACAGTTAGTGTTGAGATTGACGATTTAGAGTTAAGGTTAGAAACGAGCACATTAGCGTTAGAGTTATGGTTAGAATCTAATGCATTTAGAGTTAGGATTAGGGTTAGGGTTATTAGGGTCAGGGTTTGAATCGAGAGTATTTAAGGATCGTGTTAGTGTTAGAGTTAGGTTTAAGGTTAGCTTCGTAGAATCGAGGGTTAGGGTTAGGGTTAGGGTTCGGGTTCGGTTTAGAATCGAGCGCATTTTTAGTATGAGGGTTGGGGTAAGCTTACAATTAGAATTGATTTAGGGGGTAGGCGTAGGAGGAGGGTTAGGATTAGGGTTACGATTTGTGGTGGTAGAATCGAGGTTTAGGGTTAGGCTTAGGGTCAGGATTGCCTTTTGGGTTAGAATCGAGTGCATTCCGGGTTAGAGTTAGTGATGAGATTGATGATTTAGTGTTAGGGTTAGAATCGAGCACATTTAGGGTTAGAGTTATGGTTAGAATTCGTTAGAGTTAGGGTTAGGGATAGGGGTAGGGTAGGGGTTAGAATCACGCACATTTTTAGTGTTAGGGTTAGGGTTAGTGTTAAGGTTAGAGTGCATTTAGAGGTAGGGGGTAGCAGCAGAATTAGGATTTGGGGTTAGGGTTAGTGATGGTAGAATCGAGGTTGAGGTTTAGGCTTAGGGTCAGGATTGCATTTTGGATCAGAATCGAGTGTATTTAGGCTTTGGGTTAGTGTTCAAAGTGACGATTTAGTGTTAGGGTTTGAATCGAGCACATTTAGGGTTAGAGTAATGGTTAGAATTCAGTGCATTTAGGGTTAGGGTTAGGGTTAGGGTTAGGGTCAGGGTTAAAATCGAGAGCATTTAAGGATAGTGCTAGGGTAGGAGTTAGGTTTAACGTTCGCTTTCGTAGAATCCAGGGTTAGGCTTAAGGTTAGGCTTAGGTTGAGGGTTAGGGTTAGAATCAGGCGCATTTTTAGTGTTCTGGTTTTCGTCAGGGTATGGCTTAGAGTGCCTTTAGGGGTGGGGTAGGAGTAGTGTTAGGACTAGGGTTAAGGTTTGTGTTGGTAAAATCGAGGTTTAGGGTTAGCCTTAGGGTCAGGAATGGCTTTTGGGTAGAATCCAGTGCATTTAGGCTTAGGGATAGTGTTGAAATTGACGATTTAGTTTTAGCGTTAGAATCAAGCACATTTCGGGATAGAGTTATGGTTAGAATTCGTTAGGGTTACGGTTAGTGTTAGGGTTAGGGGTATGGTTAGAGTGCATTTAGCGGTAGGGGTTGGGGCACGGTTAGCATTAAGGTTAGGGTTAGTGTTGGTAAAATCGAGGTTTAGGGTTAGGCTCAGGGTCAGGATTGCCCTTTGGGTTAGAAGCGAGTGCATTTAGGCTTAAGGTTACTGTCGAGATTGACGAATTAGTGTTAGGGTTAGAATCAAGAACATTACAGTTAGAGTTATGGTTAGAATCCAGTGCATTTAGGGTTAGGCTTAGGCTTAGGGTTACGGTTATGTTTAGGGTGAGGGTTAGAATCGAGTGCATTTAAGGATAGTGTTAGGGTTAGAGTTAGGTTTAGGGTTAGCTTTCGTAGAATCGAGGGTTAGGCTTCGGGTTAAGGTTAGTGTTAGGGTTAGGGTTAGAATGAGGCGCAATTTTAGTGTTATGGTTGGGGGTTAGGGTATGGCTTAGAGTGCATTTAGGGGTAGGGGTAGGAGTAGGGCTAGGATTAGGGTTAAGGTTTGTGTTGTTAGAATAGAGGTTTAAGGTTAGGCTAATGGTCAGGATTGCCTTTTGGGTTGTAATCGAGTGCATTTAGGGTTAGAGTTAGTGTTGAGATTGACGATTTAGTATTAGGGTTAGAATCGAGCACATTAGGGTTAGAGTTATGGTTAGAATCCAGTGCATTTAGGTTAGGGATAGGGTTAGGATAACGGTTATGTTTAGGGTGAGGGTTAGAATCGAGTCCATTTAAGGATAGTGTTAGGGTTAGAGCTAGGTTAGGGTTAGCTTTCTTAGAATCGACGGTTAGGGTTAGGGTTAGGATTAGGGTTCGGGTTGGGGTCAGGGTTGGGTTTAGGGTTAGGGTTAGAAGTAAGGGCATATTTATTCTTAAGGTTAGGGTTAGGGTTAGGGTTAGAGGGCATTCAGGTGTAGGAGTAGGAGTAGGGTTAGGATTAGGGTTACGGTTTTTGTTGGCAGAATTGAGGTTCAGGCTTAGGCTTAGGGTCAGGATTGCCTTTTGGGTTAGAATCGAGTGCATTTAGGGTTACAGTTAGTGTTGAGATTGACGATTTAGAGTTAAGGTTAGAAACGAGCACATTAGCGTTAGAGTTATGGTTAGAATCTAATGCATTTAGAGTTAGGATTAGGGTTAGGGTTATTAGGGTCAGGGTTTGAATCGAGAGTATTTAAGGATCGTGTTAGTGTTAGAGTTAGGTTTAAGGTTAGCTTTCGTAGAATCGAGGGTTAGGGTTAGGGTTAGGGTGGGTTCGGTTTAGAATCGAGCGCATTTTTAGTATGAGGGTTGGGGTAAGCTTACAATTAGAATTGATTTAGGGGTAGGCGTAGGAGGAGGGTTAGGATTAGGGTTACGATTTGTGGTGGTAGAATCGAGGTTTAGGGTTAGGCTTAGGGTCAGGATTGCCTTTTGGGTTAGAATCGAGTGCATTCCGGGTTAGAGTTAGTGATGAGATTGATGATTTAGTGTTAGGGTTAGAATCGAGCACATTTAGGGTTAGAGTTATGGTTAGAATTCGTTAGAGTTAGGGTTAGGGATAGGGGTAGGGTAGGGGTTAGAATCACGCACATTTTTAGTGTTAGGGTTAGGGTTAGTGTTAAGGTTAGAGTGCATTTAGAGGTAGGGGTAGCAGCAGAATTAGGATTTGGGTTAGGGTTAGTGATGGTAGAATCGAGGTTGAGGTTTAGGCTTAGGGTCAGGATTGCATTTTGGATCAGAATCGAGTGTATTTAGGCTTTGGGTTAGTGTTCAAAGTGACGATTTAGTGTTAGGGTTTGAATCGAGCACATTTAGGGTTAGAGTAATGGTTAGAATTCAGTGCATTTAGGGTTAGGGTTAGGGTTAGGGTTAGGGTCAGGGTTAAAATCGAGAGCATTTAAGGATAGTGCTAGGGTAGGAGTTAGGTTTAACGTTCGCTTTCGTAGAATCCAGGGTTAGGCTTAAGGTTAGGCTTAGGTTGAGGGTTAGGGTTAGAATCAGGCGCATTTTTAGTGTTCTGGTTTTCGTCAGGGTATGGCTTAGAGTGCCTTTAGGGGTGGGGTAGGAGTAGTGTTAGGACTAGGGTTAAGGTTTGTGTTGGTAAAATCGAGGTTTAGGGTTAGCCTTAGGGTCAGGAATGGCTTTTGGGTTAGAATCCAGTGCATTTAGGCTTAGGGATAGTGTTGAAATTGACGATTTAGTTTTAGCGTTAGAATCAAGCACATTTCGGGATAGAGTTATGGTTAGAATTCGTTAGGGTTACGGTTAGTGTTAGGGTTAGGGGTATGGTTAGAGTGCATTTAGCGGTAGGGGTTGGGGCACGGTTAGCATTAAGGTTAGGGTTAGTGTTGGTAAAATCGAGGTTTAGGGTTAGGCTCAGGGTCAGGATTGCCCTTTGGGTTAGAAGCGAGTGCATTTAGGCTTAAGGTTACTGTCGAGATTGACGAATTAGTGTTAGGGTTAGAATCAAGAACATTACAGTTAGAGTTATGGTTAGAATCCAGTGCATTTAGGGTTAGGCTTAGGCTTAGGGTTACGGTTATGTTTAGGGTGAGGGTTAGAATCGAGTGCATTTAAGGATAGTGTTAGGGTTAGAGTTAGGTTTAGGGTTAGCTTTCGTAGAATCGAGGGTTAGGCTTCGGGTTAAGGTTAGTGTTAGGGTTAGGGTTAGAATGAGGCGCAATTTTAGTGTTATGGTTGGGGTTAGGGTATGGCTTAGAGTGCATTTAGGGGTAGGGGTAGGAGTAGGGCTAGGATTAGGGTCAAGGTTTGTGTTGTTAGAATAGAGGTTTAAGGTTAGGCTAATGGTCAGGATTGCCTTTTGGGTTGTAATCGAGTGCCTTTAGGGTTAGAGTTAGTGTTGAGATTGACGATTTAGTATTAGGGTTAGAATCGAGCACATTAGGGTTAGAGTTATGGTTAGAATCCAGTGCATTTAGGTTAGGGATAGGGTTAGGATAACGGTTATGTTTAGGGTGAGGGTTAGAATCGAGTCCATTTAAGGATAGTGTTAGGGTTAGAGCTAGGTTAGGGTTAGCTTTCTTAGAATCGACGGTTAGGGTTAGGGTTAGGATTAGGGTTCGGGTTGGGGTCAGGGTTGGGTTTAGGGTTAGGGTTAGAAGTAAGGGCATATTTATTCTTAAGGTTAGGGTTAGGGTTAGGGTTAGAGGGCATTCAGGTGTAGGAGTAGGAGTAGGGTTAGGATTAGGGTTACGGTTTTTGTTGGCAGAATTGAGGTTCAGGCTTAGGCTTAGGGTCAGGATTGCCTTTTGGGTTAGAATCGAGTGCATTTAGGGTTACAGTTAGTGTTGAGATTGACGATTTAGAGTTAAGGTTAGAAACGAGCACATTAGCGTTAGAGTTATGGTTAGAATCTAATGCATTTAGAGTTAGGATTAGGGTTAGGGTTATTAGGGTCAGGGTTTGAATCGAGAGTATTTAAGGATCGTGTTAGTGTTAGAGTTAGGTTTAAGGTTAGCTTTCGTAGAATCGAGGGTTAGGGTTAGGGTTAGGGTTCGGGTTCGGTTTAGAATCGAGCGCATTTTTAGTATGAGGGTTGGGGTAAGCTTACAATTAGAATTGATTTAGGGGTAGGCGTAGGAGGAGGGTTAGGATTAGGGTTACGATTTGTGGTGGTAGAATCGAGGTTTAGGGTTAGGCTTAGGGTCAGGATTGCCTTTTGGGTTAGAATCGAGTGCATTCCGGGTTAGAGTTAGTGATGAGATTGATGATTTAGTGTTAGGGTTAGAATCGAGCACATTTAGGGTTAGAGTTATGGTTAGAATTCGTTAGAGTTAGGGTTAGGGATAGGGGTAGGGTAGGGGTTAGAATCACGCACATTTTTAGTGTTAGGGTTAGGGTTAGTGTTAAGGTTAGAGTGCATTTAGAGGTAGGGGTAGCAGCAGAATTAGGATTTGGGTTAGGGTTAGTGATGGTAGAATCGAGGTTGAGGTTTAGGCTTAGGGTCAGGATTGCATTTTGGATCAGAATCGAGTGTATTTAGGCTTTGGGTTAGTGTTCAAAGTGACGATTTAGTGTTAGGGTTTGAATCGAGCACATTTAGGGTTAGAGTAATGGTTAGAATTCAGTGCATTTAGGGTTAGGGTTAGGGTTAGGGTTAGGGTCAGGGTTAAAATCGAGAGCATTTAAGGATAGTGCTAGGGTAGGAGTTAGGTTTAACGTTCGCTTTCGTAGAATCCAGGGTTAGGCTTAAGGTTAGGCTTAGGTTGAGGGTTAGGGTTAGAATCAGGCGCATTTTTAGTGTTCTGGTTTTCGTCAGGGTATGGCTTAGAGTGCCTTTAGGGGTGGGGTAGGAGTAGTGTTAGGACTAGGGTTAAGGTTTGTGTTGGTAAAATCGAGGTTTAGGGTTAGCCTTAGGGTCAGGAATGGCTTTTGGGTTAGAATCCAGTGCATTTAGGCTTAGGGATAGTGTTGAAATTGACGATTTAGTTTTAGCGTTAGAATCAAGCACATTTCGGGATAGAGTTATGGTTAGAATTCGTTAGGGTTACGGTTAGTGTTAGGGTTAGGGGTATGGTTAGAGTGCATTTAGCGGTAGGGGTTGGGGCACGGTTAGCATTAAGGTTAGGGTTAGTGTTGGTAAAATGGAGGTTTAGGGTTAGGCTCAGGGTCAGGATTGCCCTTTGGGTTAGAAGCGAGTGCATTTAGGCTTAAGGTTACTGTCGAGATTGACGAATTAGTGTTAGGGTTAGAATCAAGAACATTACAGTTAGAGTTATGGTTAGAATCCAGTGCATTTAGGGTTAGGCTTAGGCTTAGGGTTACGGTTATGTTTAGGGTGAGGGTTAGAATCGAGTGCATTTAAGGATAGTGTTAGGGTTAGAGTTAGGTTTAGGGTTAGCTTTCGTAGAATCGAGGGTTAGGCTTCGGGTTAAGGTTAGTGTTAGGGTTAGGGTTAGAATGAGGCGCAATTTTAGTGTTATGGTTGGGGTTAGGGTATGGCTTAGAGTGCATTTAGGGGTAGGGGTAGGAGTAGGGCTAGGATTAGGGTCAAGGTTTGTGTTGTTAGAATAGAGGTTTAAGGTTAGGCTAATGGTCAGGATTGCCTTTTGGGTTGTAATCGAGTGCCTTTAGGGTTAGAGTTAGTGTTGAGATTGACGATTTAGTATTAGGGTTAGAATCGAGCACATTAGGGTTAGAGTTATGGTTAGAATCCAGTGCATTTAGGTTAGGGATAGGGTTAGGATAACGGTTATGTTTAGGGTGAGGGTTAGAATCGAGTCCATTTAAGGATAGTGTTAGGGTTAGAGCTAGGTTAGGGTTAGCTTTCTTAGAATCGACGGTTAGGGTTAGGGTTAGGATTAGGGTTCGGGTTGGGGTCAGGGTTGGGTTTAGGGTTAGGGTTAGAAGTAAGGGCATATTTATTCTTAAGGTTAGGGTTAGGGTTAGGGTTAGAGGGCATTCAGGTGTAGGAGTAGGAGTAGGGTTAGGATTAGGGTTACGGTTTTTGTTGGCAGAATTGAGGTTCAGGCTTAGGCTTAGGGTCAGGATTGCCTTTTGGGTTAGAATCGAGTGCATTTAGGGTTACAGTTAGTGTTGAGATTGACGATTTAGAGTTAAGGTTAGAAACGAGCACATTAGCGTTAGAGTTATGGTTAGAATCTAATGCATTTAGAGTTAGGATTAGGGTTAGGGTTATTAGGGTCAGGGTTTGAATCGAGAGTATTTAAGGATCGTGCTAGTGTTAGAGTTAGGTTTAAGGTTAGCTTTCATAGAATCGAGGGTTAGGGTTAGGGTTAGGGTTCGGGTTCGGTTTAGAATCGAGCGCATTTTTAGTATGAGGGTTGGGGTAAGCTTACAATTAGAATTGATTTAGGGGTAGGCATAGGAGGAGGGTTAGGATTAGGGTTACGATTTGTGGTGGTAGAATCGAGGTTTAGGGTTAGGCTTAGGGTCAGGATTGCCTTTTGGGTTAGAATCGAGTGCATTCCGGGTTAGAGTTAGTGATGAGATTGATGATTTAGTGTTAGGGTTAGAATCGAGCACATTTAGGGTTAGAGTTATGGTTAGAATTCGTTAGAGTTAGGGTTAGGGATAGGGGTAGGGTAGGGGTTAGAATCACGCACATTTTTAGTGTTAGGGTTAGGGTTAGTGTTAAGGTTAGAGTGCATTTAGAGGTAGGGGTAGCAGCAGAATTAGGATTTGGGTTAGGGTTAGTGATGGTAGAATCGAGGTTGAGGTTTAGGCTTAGGGTCAGGATTGCATTTTGGATCAGAATCGAGTGTATTTAGGCTTTGGGTTAGTGTTCAAAGTGACGATTTAGTGTTAGGGTTTGAATCGAGCACATTTAGGGTTAGAGTAATGGTTAGAATTCAGTGCATTTAGGGTTAGGGTTAGGGTTCGGGTTCGGTTTAGAATCGAGCGCATTTTTAGTATTAGGGTTGGGGTAAACTTACGATTAGAGTGCATTTAGGGGTAGGCGTAGGAGTAGGGTTAGGATTAGGGTTACGATTTGTGGTGGTAGAATCGAGGTTTAGGGTTAGGCTTAGGGTCAGGATTGCCTTTTGGGTTAGAATCGAATGCATTCCGGGTTAGAGTTAGTGATGAGATTGATGATTTAGTGTTAGGGATAGAATCGAGCACATTTAGGGTTAGAGTTATGGTTAGAATTCGTTAGAGTTAGGGTTAGGGGGAGGGGTAGGGTAGGGGTTAGAATCACGCACATTTTTAGTGTTAGGGTTAGGGTTAGTGTTAAGGTTAGAGTGCATTTAGAGGTAGGGGTAGCAGCAGAAATAGGATTTGGGTTAGGGTTAGTGATGGTAGAATCGAGGTTGAGGTTTAGGCTTAGGGTCAGGATTGCATTTTGGATCAGAATCGAGTGTATTTAGGCTTTGGGTTAGTGTTCAAAGTGACGATTTAGTGTTAGGGTTTGAATCGAGCACATTTAGGGTTAGAGTAATGGTTAGAATTCAGTGCATTTAGGGTTAGGGTTAGGGTTAGGGTTAGGGTCAGGGTTAAAATCGAGAGCATTTAAGGATAGTGCTAGGGTAGGAGTTAGGTTTAACGTTCGCTTTCGTAGAATCCAGGGTTAGGCTTAAGGTTAGGCTTAGGTTGAGGGTTAGGGTTAGAATCAGGCGCATTTTTAGTGTTCTGGTTTTCGTCAGGGTATGGCTTAGAGTGCCTTTAGGGGTGGGGTAGGAGTAGTGTTAGGACTAGGGTTAAGGTTTGTGTTGGTAAAATCGAGGTTTAGGGTTAGCCTTAGGGTCAGGAATGGCTTTTGGGTTAGAATCCAGTGCATTTAGGCTTAGGGATAGTGTTGAAATTGACGATTTAGTTTTAGCGTTAGAATCAAGCACATTTCGGGATAGAGTTATGGTTAGAATTCGTTAGGGTTACGCTTAGTGTTAGGGTTAGGGGTATGGTTAGAGTGCATTTAGCGGTAGGGGTTGGGGCACGGTTAGCATTAAGGTTAGGGTTAGTGTTGGTAAAATCGAGGTTTAGGGTTAGGCTCAGGGTCAGGATTGCCCTTTGGGTTAGAAGCGAGTGCATTTAGGCTTAAGGTTACTGTCGAGATTGACGAATTAGTGTTAGGGTTAGAATCAAGAACATTACAGTTAGAGTTATGGTTAGAATCCAGTGCATTTAGGGTTAGGCTTAGGCTTAGGGTTACGGTTATGTTTAGGGTGAGGGTTAGAATCGAGTGCATTTAAGGATAGTGTTAGGGTTAGAGTTAGGTTTAGGGTTAGCTTTCGTAGAATCGAGGGTTAGGCTTCGGGTTAAGGTTAGTGTTAGGGTTAGGGTTAGAATGAGGCGCAATTTTAGTGTTATGGTTGGGGTTAGGGTATGGCTTAGAGTGCATTTAGGGGTAGGGGTAGGAGTAGGGCTAGGATTAGGGTTAAGGTTTGTGTTGTTAGAATAGAGGTTTAAGGTTAGGCTAATGGTCAGGATTGCCTTTTGGGTTGTAATCGAGTGCCTTTAGGGTTAGAGTTAGTGTTGAGATTGACGATTTAGTATTAGGGTTAGAATCGAGCACATTAGGGTTAGAGTTATGGTTAGAATCCAGTGCATTTAGGTTAGGGATAGGGTTAGGATAACGGTTATGTTTAGGGTGAGGGTTAGAATCGAGTCCATTTAAGGATAGTGTTAGGGTTAGAGCTAGGTTAGGGTTAGCTTTCTTAGAATCGACGGTTAGGGTTAGGGTTAGGATTAGGGTTCGGGTTGGGGTCAGGGTTGGGTTTAGGGTTAGGGTTAGAAGTAAGGGTATATTTATTCTTAAGGTTAGGGTTAGGGTTAGGGTTAGAGGGCATTCAGGTGGAGGAGTAGGAGTAGGGTTAGGATTAGGGTTACGGTTTTTGTTGGCAGAATTGAGGTTCAGGCTTAGGCTTAGGGTCAGGATTGCCTTTTGGGTTAGAATCGAGTGCATTTAGGGTTACAGTTAGTGTTGAGATTGACGATTTAGAGTTAAGGTTAGAAACGAGCACATTAGCGTTAGAGTTATGGTTAGAATCTAATGCATTTAGAGTTAGGATTAGGGTTAGGGTTATTAGGGTCAGGGTTTGAATCGAGAGTATTTAAGGATCGTGCTAGTGTTAGAGTTAGGTTTAAGGTTAGCTTTCGTAGAATCGAGGGTTAGGGTTAGGGTTAGGGTTCGGGTTCGGTTTAGAATCGAGCGCATTTTTAGTATGAGGGTTGGGGTAAGCTTACAATTAGAATTGATTTAGGGGTAGGCGTAGGAGGAGGGTTAGGATTAGGGTTACGATTTGTGGTGGTAGAATCGAGGTTTAGGGTTAGGCCTAGGGTCAGGATTGCCTTTTGGGTTAGAATCGAGTGCATTCCGGGTTAGAGTTAGTGATGAGATTGATGATTTAGTGTTAGGGTTAGAATCGAGCACATTTAGGGTTAGAGTTATGGTTAGAATTCGTTAGAGTTAGGGTTAGGGATAGGGGTAGGGTAGGGGTTAGAATCACGCACATTTTTAGTGTTAGGGTTAGGGTTAGTGTTAAGGTTAGAGTGCATTTAGAGGTAGGGGTAGCAGCAGAATTAGGATTTGGGTTAGGGTTAGTGATGGTAGAATCGAGGTTGAGGTTTAGGCTTAGGGTCAGGATTGCATTTTGGATCAGAATCGAGTGTATTTAGGCTTTGGGTTAGTGTTCAAAGTGACGATTTAGTGTTAGGGTTTGAATCGAGCACATTTAGGGTTAGAGTAATGGTTAGAATTCAGTGCATTTAGGGTTAGGGTTAGGGTTCGGGTTCGGTTTAGAATCGAGCGCATTTTTAGTATTAGGGTTGGGGTAAACTTACGATTAGAGTGCATTTAGGGGTAGGCGTAGGAGTAGGGTTAGGATTAGGGTTACGGTTTGTGGTGATAGAATCGAGGTTTAGGGTTAGGCTTAGGGTCAGGATTGCCTTTTGGGTTAGAATCGAATGCATTCCGGGTTAGAGTTAGTGATGAGATTGATGATTTAGTGTTAGGGATAGAATCGAGCACATTTAGGGTTAGAGTTATGGTTAGAATTCGTTAGAGTTAGGGTTAGGGGGAGGGGTAGGGTAGGGGTTAGAATCACGCACATTTTTAGTGTTAGGGTTAGGGTTAGTGTTAAGGTTAGAGTGCATTTAGAGGTAGGGGTAGCAGCAGAATTAGGATTTGGGTTAGGGTTAGTGATGGTAGAATCGAGGTTGAGGTTTAGGCTTAGGGTCAGGATTGCATTTTGGATCAGAATCGAGTGTATTTAGGCTTTGGGTTAGTGTTCAAAGTGACGATTTAGTGTTAGGGTTTGAATCGAGCACATTTAGGGTTAGAGTAATGGTTAGAATTCAGTGCATTTAGGGTTAGGGTTAGGGTTAGGGTTAGGGTCAGGGTTAAAATCGAGAGCATTTAAGGATAGTGCTAGGGTAGGAGTTAGGTTTAACGTTCGCTTTCGTAGAATCCAGGGTTAGGCTTAAGGTTAGGCTTAGGTTGAGGGTTAGGGTTAGAATCAGGCGCATTTTTAGTGTTCTGGTTTTCGTCAGGGTATGGCTTAGAGTGCCTTTAGGGGTGGGGTAGGAGTAGTGTTAGGACTAGGGTTAAGGTTTGTGTTGGTAAAATCGAGGTTTAGGGTTAGCCTTAGGGTCAGGAATGGCTTTTGGGTTAGAATCCAGTGCATTTAGGCTTAGGGATAGTGTTGAAATTGACGATTTAGTTTTAGCGTTAGAATCAAGCACATTTCGGGATAGAGTTATGGTTAGAATTCGTTAGGGTTACGGTTAGTGTTAGGGTTAGGGGTATGGTTAGAGTGCATTTAGCGGTAGGGGTTGGGGCACGGTTAGCATTAAGGTTAGGGTTAGTGTTGGTAAAATCGAGGTTTAGGGTTAGGCTCAGGGTCAGGATTGCCCTTTGGGTTAGAAGCGAGTGCATTTAGGCTTAAGGTTACTGTCGAGATTGACGAATTAGTGTTAGGGTTAGAATCAAGAACATTACAGTTAGAGTTATGGTTAGAATCCAGTGCATTTAGGGTTAGGCTTAGGCTTAGGGTTACGGTTATGTTTAGGGTGAGGGTTAGAATCGAGTGCATTTAAGGATAGTGTTAGGGTTAGAGTTAGGTTTAGGGTTAGCTTTCGTAGAATCGAGGGTTAGGCTTCGGGTTAAGGTTAGTGTTAGGGTTAGGGTTAAAATGAGGCGCAATTTTAGTGTTATGGTTGGGGTTAGGGTATGGCTTAGAGTGCATTTACGGGTAGGGGTAGGAGTAGGGCTAGGATTAGGGTTAAGGTTTGTGTTGTTAGAATAGAGGTTTAAGGTTAGGCTAATGGTCAGGATTGCCTTTTGGGTTGTAATCGAGTGCATTTAGGGTTAGAGTTAGTGTTGAGATTGACGATTTAGTATTAGGGTTAGAATCGAGCACATTAGGGTTAGAGTTATGGTTAGAATCCAGTGCATTTAGGTTAGGGATAGGGTTAGGATAACGGTTATGTTTAGGGTGAGGGTTAGAATCGAGTCCATTTAAGGATAGTGTTAGGGTTAGAGCTAGGTTAGGGTTAGCTTTCTTAGAATCGACGGTTAGGGTTGGGGTTAGGATTAGGGTTCGGGTTGGGGTCAGGGTTGGGTTTAGGGTTAGGGTTAGAAGTAAGGGCATATTTATTCTTAAGGTTAGGGTTAGGGTTAGGGTTAGAGGGCATTCAGGTGTAGGAGTAGGAGTAGGGTTAGGATTAGGGTTACGGTTTTTGTTGGCAGAATTGAGGTTCAGGCTTAGGCTTAGGGTCAGGATTGCCTTTTGGGTTAGAATCGAGTGCATTTAGGGTTACAGTTAGTGTTGAGATTGACGATTTAGAGTTAAGGTTAGAAACGAGCACATTAGCGTTAGAGTTATGGTTAGAATCTAATGCATTTAGAGTTAGGATTAGGGTTAGGGTTATTAGGGTCAGGGTTTGAATCGAGAGTATTTAAGGATCGTGCTAGTGTTAGAGTTAGGTTTAAGGTTAGCTTTCGTAGAATCGAGGGTTAGGGTTAGGGTTAGGGTTCGGGTTCGGTTTAGAATCGAGCGCATTTTTAGTATGAGGGTTGGGGTAAGCTTACAATTAGAATTGATTTAGGGGTAGGCGTAGGAGGAGGGTTAGGATTAGGGTTACGATTTGTGGTGGTAGAATCGAGGTTTAGGGTTAGGCTTAGGGTCAGGATTGCCTTTTGGGTTAGAATCGAGTGCATTCCGGGTTAGAGTTAGTGATGAGATTGATGATTTAGTGTTAGGGTTAGAATCGAGCACATTTAGGGTTAGAGTTATGGTTAGAATTCGTTAGAGTTAGGGTTAGGGATAGGGGTAGGGTAGGGGTTAGAATCACGCACATTTTTAGTGTTAGGGTTAGGGTTAGTGTTAAGGTTAGAGTGCATTTAGAGGTAGGGGTAGCAGCAGAATTAGGATTTGGGTTAGGGTTAGTGATGGTAGAATCGAGGTTGAGGTTTAGGCTTAGGGTCAGGATTGCATTTTGGATCAGAATCGAGTGTATTTAGGCTTTGGGTTAGTGTTCAAAGTGACGATTTAGTGTTAGGGTTTGAATCGAGCACATTTAGGGTTAGAGTAATGGTTAGAATTCAGTGCATTTAGGGTTAGGGTTAGGGTTC
This sequence comes from Notamacropus eugenii, assembly GCF_028372415.1. Classification (NCBI taxonomy): domain Eukaryota; kingdom Metazoa; phylum Chordata; class Mammalia; order Diprotodontia; family Macropodidae; genus Notamacropus; species Notamacropus eugenii. Next base: position 172,111,427 of record NC_092877.1, on the reverse strand, counting down.
GGGTTCGGTTTAGAATCGAGCGCATTTTTAGTATTAGGGTTGGGGTAAACTTACGATTAGAGTGCATTTAGGGGTAGGCGTAGGAGTAGGGTTAGGATTAGGGTTACGGTTTGTGGTGATAGAATCGAGGTTTAGGGTTAGGCTTAGGGCCAGGATTGCCTTTTGGGTTAGAATCGAATGCATTCCGGGTTAGAGTTAGTGATGAGATTGATGATTTAGTGTTAGGGATAGAATCGAGCACATTTAGGGTTAGAGTTATGGTTAGAATTCGTTAGAGTTAGGGTTAGGGGGAGGGGTAGGGTAGGGGTTAGAATCACGCACATTTTTAGTGTTAGGGTTAGGGTTAGTGTTAAGGTTAGAGTGCATTTAGAGGTAGGGGTAGCAGCAGAATTAGGATTTGGGTTAGGGTTAGTGATGGTAGAATCGAGGTTGAGGTTTAGGCTTAGGGTCAGGATTGCATTTTGGATCAGAATCGAGTGTATTTAGGCTTTGGGTTAGTGTTCAAAGTGAGGATTTAGTGTTAGGGTTTGAATCGAGCACATTTAGGGTTAGAGTAATGGTTAGAATTCAGTGCATTTAGGGTTAGGGTTAGGGTTAGGGTTAGGGTCAGGGTTAAAATCGAGAGCATTTAAGGATAGTGCTAGGGTAGGAGTTAGGTTTAACGTTCGCTTTCGTAGAATCCAGGGTTAGGCTTAAGGTTAGGCTTAGGTTGAGGGTTAGGGTTAGAATCAGGCGCATTTTTAGTGTTCTGGTTTTCGTCAGGGTATGGCTTAGAGTGCCTTTAGGGGTGGGGTAGGAGTAGTGTTAGGACTAGGGTTAAGGTTTGTGTTGGTAAAATCGAGGTTTAGGGTTAGCCTTAGGGTCAGGAATGGCTTTTGGGTTAGAATCCAGTGCATTTAGGCTTAGGGATAGTGTTGAAATTGACGATTTAGTTTTAGCGTTAGAATCAAGCACATTTCGGGATAGAGTTATGGTTAGAATTCGTTAGGGTTACGGTTAGTGTTAGGGTTAGGGGTATGGTTAGAGTGCATTTAGCGGTAGGGGTTGGGGCACGGTTAGCATTAAGGTTAGGGTTAGTGTTGGTAAAATGGAGGTTTAGGGTTAGGCTCAGGGTCAGGATTGCCCTTTGGGTTAGAAGCGAGTGCATTTAGGCTTAAGGTTACTGTCGAGATTGACGAATTAGTGTTAGGGTTAGAATCAAGAACATTACAGTTAGAGTTATGGTTAGAATCCAGTGCATTTAGGGTTAGGCTTAGGCTTAGGGTTACGGTTATGTTTAGGGTGAGGGTTAGAATCGAGTGCATTTAAGGATAGTGTTAGGGTTAGAGTTAGGTTTAGGGTTAGCTTTCGTAGAATCGAGGGTTAGGCTTCGGGTTAAGGTTAGTGTTAGGGTTAGGGTTAGAATGAGGCGCAATTTTAGTGTTATGGTTGGGGTTAGGGTATGGCTTAGAGTGCATTTAGGGGTAGGGGTAGGAGTAGGGCTAGGATTAGGGTTAAGGTTTGTGTTGTTAGAATAGAGGTTTAAGGTTAGGCTAATGGTCAGGATTGCCTTTTGGGTTGTAATCGAGTGCATTTAGGGTTAGAGTTAGTGTTGAGATTGACGATTTAGTATTAGGGTTAGAATCGAGCACATTAGGGTTAGAGTTATGGTTAGAATCCAGTGCATTTAGGTTAGGGATAGGGTTAGGATAACGGTTATGTTTAGGGTGAGGGTTAGAATCGAGTCCATTTAAGGATAGTGTTAGGGTTAGAGCTAGGTTAGGGTTAGCTTTCTTAGAATCGACGGTTAGGGTTAGGGTTAGGATTAGGGTTCGGGTTGGGGTCAGGGTTGGGTTTAGGGTTAGGGTTAGAAGTAAGGGCATATTTATTCTTAAGGTTAGGGTTAGGGTTAGGGTTAGAGGGCATTCAGGTGTAGGAGTAGGAGTAGGGTTAGGATTAGGGTTACGGTTTTTGTTGGCAGAATTGAGGTTCAGGCTTAGGCTTAGGGTCAGGATTGCCTTTTGGGTTAGAATCGAGTGCATTTAGGGTTACAGTTAGTGTTGAGATTGACGATTTAGAGTTAAGGTTAGAAACGAGCACATTAGCGTTAGAGTTATGGTTAGAATCTAATGCATTTAGAGTTAGGATTAGGGTTAGGGTTATTAGGGTCAGGGTTTGAATCGAGAGTATTTAAGGATCGTGTTAGTGTTAGAGTTAGGTTTAAGGTTAGCTTTCGTAGAATCGAGGGTTAGGGTTAGGGTTAGGGTTCGGGTTCGGTTTAGAATCGAGCGCATTTTTAGTATGAGGGTTGGGGTAAGCTTACAATTAGAATTGATTTAGGGGTAGGCGTAGGAGGAGGGTTAGGATTAGGGTTACGATTTGTGGTGGTAGAATCGAGGTTTAGGGTTAGGCTTAGGGTCAGGATTGCCTTTTGGGTTAGAATCGAGTGCATTCCGGGTTAGAGTTAGTGATGAGATTGATGATTTAGTGTTAGGGTTAGAATCGAGCACATTTAGGGTTAGAGTTATGGTTAGAATTCGTTAGAGTTAGGGTTAGGGATAGGGGTAGGGTAGGGGTTAGAATCACGCACATTTTTAGTGTTAGGGTTAGGGTTAGTGTTAAGGTTAGAGTGCATTTAGAGGTAGGGGTAGCAGCAGAATTAGGATTTGGGTTAGGGTTAGTGATGGTAGAATCGAGGTTGAGGTTTAGGCTTAGGGTCAGGATTGCATTTTGGATCAGAATCGAGTGTATTTAGGCTTTGGGTTAGTGTTCAAAGTGACGATTTAGTGTTAGGGTTTGAATCGAGCACATTTAGGGTTAGAGTAATGGTTAGAATTCAGTGCATTTAGGGTTAGGGTTAGGGTTCGGGTTCGGTTTAGAATCGAGCGCATTTTTAGTATTAGGGTTGGGGTAAACTTACGATTAGAGTGCATTTAGGGGTAGGCGTAGGAGTAGGGTTAGGATTAGGGTTACGGTTTGTGGTGATAGAATCGAGGTTTAGGGTTAGGCTTAGGGTCAGGATTGCCTTTTGGGTTAGAATCGAATGCATTCCGGGTTAGAGTTAGTGATGAGATTGATGATTTAGTGTTAGGGATAGAATCGAGCACATTTAGGGTTAGAGTTATGGTTAGAATTCGTTAGAGTTAGGGTTAGGGGGAGGGGTAGGGTAGGGGTTAGAATCACGCACATTTTTAGTGTTAGGGTTAGGGTTAGTGTTAAGGTTAGAGTGCATTTAGAGGTAGGGGTAGCAGCAGAATTAGGATTTGGGTTAGGGTTAGTGATGGTAGAATCGAGGTTGAGGTTTAGGCTTAGGGTCAGGATTGCATTTTGGATCAGAATCGAGTGTATTTAGGCTTTGGGTTAGTGTTCAAAGTGACGATTTAGTGTTAGGGTTTGAATCGAGCACATTTAGGGTTAGAGTAATGGTTAGAATTCAGTGCATTTAGGGTTAGGGTTAGGGTTAGGGTTAGGGTCAGGGTTAAAATCGAGAGCATTTAAGGATAGTGCTAGGGTAGGAGTTAGGTTTAACGTTCGCTTTCGTAGAATCCAGGGTTCGGCTTAAGCTTAGGCTTAGGGTGAGTGTTAGGGTTAGAATCAGGCGCATTTTTAGTGTTCTGGTTTTCGTCAGGGTATGGCTTAGAGTGCCTTTAGGGGTGGGGTAGGAGTAGTGTTAGGACTAGGGTTAAGGTTTGTGTTGGTAAAATCGAGGTTTAGGGTTAGCCTTAGGGTCAGGAATGGCTTTTGGGTTAGAATCCAGTGCATTTAGGCTTAGGGATAGTGTTGAAATTGACGATTTAGTTTTAGCGTTAGAATCAAGCACATTTCGGGATAGAGTTATGGTTAGAATTCGTTAGGGTTACGGTTAGTGTTAGGGTTAGGGGTATGGTTAGAGTGCATTTAGCGGTAGGGGTTGGGGCACGGTTAGCATTAAGGTTAGGGTTAGTGTTGGTAAAATGGAGGTTTAGGGTTAGGCTCAGGGTCAGGATTGCCCTTTGGGTTAGAAGCGAGTGCATTTAGGCTTAAGGTTACTGTCGAGATTGACGAATTAGTGTTAGGGTTAGAATCAAGAACATTACAGTTAGAGTTATGGTTAGAATCCAGTGCATTTAGGGTTAGGCTTAGGCTTAGGGTTACGGTTATGTTTAGGGTGAGGGTTAGAATCGAGTGCATTTAAGGATAGTGTTAGGGTTAGAGTTAGGTTTAGGGTTAGCTTTCGTAGAATCGAGGGTTAGGCTTCGGGTTAAGGTTAGTGTTAGGGTTAGGGTTAGAATGAGGCGCAATTTTAGTGTTATGGTTGGGGTTAGGGTATGGCTTAGAGTGCATTTAGGGGTAGGGGTAGGAGTAGGGCTAAGATTAGGGTTAAGGTTTGTGTTGTTAGAATAGAGGTTTAAGGTTAGGCTAATGGTCAGGATTGCCTTTTGGGTTGTAATCGAGTGCATTTAGGGTTAGAGTTAGTGTTGAGATTGACGATTTAGTATTAGGGTTAGAATCGAGCACATTAGGGTTAGAGTTATGGTTAGAATCCAGTGCATTTAGGTTAGGGATAGGGTTAGGATAACGGTTATGTTTAGGGTGAGGGTTAGAATCGAGTCCATTTAAGGATAGTGTTAGGGTTAGAGCTAGGTTAGGGTTAGCTTTCTTAGAATCGACGGTTAGGGTTAGGGTTAGGATTAGGGTTCGGGTTGGGGTCAGGGTTGGGTTTAGGGTTAGGGTTAGAAGTAAGGGCATATTTATTCTTAAGGTTAGGGTTAGGGTTAGGGTTAGAGGGCATTCAGGTGGAGGAGTAGGAGTAGGGTTAGGATTAGGGTTACGGTTTTTGTTGGCAGAATTGAGGTTCAGGCTTAGGCTTAGGGTCAGGATTGCCTTTTGGGTTAGAATCGAGTGCATTTAGGGTTACAGTTAGTGTTGAGATTGACGATTTAGTGTTAAGGTTAGAAACGAGCACATTAGCGTTAGAGTTATGGTTAGAATCTAATGCATTTAGAGTTAGGATTAGGGTTAGGGTTATTAGGGTCAGGGTTTGAATCGAGAGTATTTAAGGATCGTGTTAGTGTTAGAGTTAGGTTTAAGGTTAGCTTTCGTAGAATCGAGGGTTAGGGTTAGGGTTAGGGTTCGGGTTCGGTTTAGAATCGAGCGCATTTTTAGTATGAGGGTTGGGGTAAGCTTACAATTAGAATTGATTTAGGGGTAGGCGTAGGAGGAGGGTTAGGATTAGGGTTACGATTTGTGGTGGTAGAATCGAGGTTTAGGGTTAGGCTTAGGGTCAGGATTGCCTTTTGGGTTAGAATCGAGTGCATTCCGGGTTAGAGTTAGTGATGAGATTGATGATTTAGTGTTAGGGTTAGAATCGAGCACATTTAGGGTTAGAGTTATGGTTAGAATTCGTTAGAGTTAGGGTTAGGGATAGGGGTAGGGTAGGGGTTAGAATCACGCACATTTTTAGTGTTAGGGTTAGGGTTAGTGTTAAGGTTAGAGTGCATTTAGAGGTAGGGGTAGCAGCAGAATTAGGATTTGGGTTAGGGTTAGTGATGGTAGAATCGAGGTTGAGGTTTAGGCTTAGGGTCAGGATTGCATTTTGGATCAGAATCGAGTGTATTTAGGCTTTGGGTTAGTGTTCAAAGTGACGATTTAGTGTTAGGGTTTGAATCGAGCACATTTAGGGTTAGAGTAATGGTTAGAATTCAGTGCATTTAGGGTTAGGGTTAGGGTTAGGGTTAGGGTCAGGGTTAAAATCGAGAGCATTTAAGGATAGTGCTAGGGTCGGAGTTAGGTTTAACGTTCGCTTTCATAGAATCCAGGGTTCGGCTTAAGGTTAGGCTTAGGGTGAGGGTTAGGGTTAGAATCGTGCGCATTTTTAGTGTTCTGGTTTTCGTCAGGGTATGGCTTAGAGTGCCTTTAGGGGTAGGGGTAGGAGTAGGGTTAGGACTAGGGTTAAGGTTTGTGTTGGTAAAATCGAGGTTTAGGGTTAGCCTTAGGGTCAGGAATAGCTTTTGGGTTAGAATCCAGTGCATTTAGGCTTAGGGATAGTGTTGAAATTGACGATTTAGTTTTAGCGTTAGAATCAAGCACATTTCGGGATAGAGTTATGGTTAGAATTCGTTAGGGTTACGGTTAGTGTTAGGGTTAGGGGTATGGTTAGAGTGCATTTAGCGGTAGGGGTTGGGGCACGGTTAGCATTAAGGTTAGGGTTAGTGTTGGTAAAATGGAGGTTTAGGGTTAGGCTCAGGGTCAGGATTGTCCTTTGGGTTAGAATCGAGTGCATTTAGGCTTAAGGTTACTGTCGAGATTGACGAATTAGTGTTAGGGTTAGAATCAAGAACATTACTGTTAGAGTTATGGTTAGAATCCAGTGCATTTAGGGTTAGGCTTAGGCTTAGGGTTACGGTTATGTTTAGGGTGAGGGTTAGAATCGAGTGCATTTAAGGATAGTGTTAGGGTTAGAGTTAGATTTAGGGTTAGCTTTCGTAGAATCGAGGGTTAGGCTTCGGGTTAAGGTTAGTGTTAGGGTTAGGGTTAGAATGAGGCGCAATTTTAGTGTTATGGTTGGGGTTAGGGTATGGCTTAGCGTGCATTTAGGGGTAGGGGTAGGAGTAGGGTTAGGATTAGGGTTAAGGTTTGTGTTGTTAGAATAGAGGTTTAAGGTTAGGCTAGTGGTCAGGATTGCCTTTTGGGTTGTAATCGAATGCATTTAGGATTAGAAATAGTGTTGAGATTGACGATTTAGTATTAGGGTTAGAATCGAGCACATTAGGGTTAGAGTTATGGTTAGAATCCAGTGCATTTAGGTTAGGGATAGGGTTAGGATAACGCTTATGTTTAGGGTGAGGGTTAGAATCGAGTCCATTTAAGGATAGTGTTAGGGGTAGAGCTAGGTTAGGGTTAGCTTTCTTAGAATCGACGGTTAGGGTTAGGGTTAGGATTAGGGTTCGGGTTGGGGTCAGGGTTGGGTTTAGGGTTAGGGTTAGAAGCAAGGGCATATTTATTTTTAAGGTTAGGGTTAGGGTTAGGGTTAGAGGGCATTCAGGTGTAGGAGTAAGAGTAGGATTAGGATTAGGGTTACGGTTTGTGGTGGTAGAATCGAGGTTTAGGGTTAGGCTTAGGGTCAGGATTGCCTTTTGGGTTAGAATCGAGTGCATTTCGGGTTAGAGTTAGTGATGAGATTGATGATTTAGTGTTAGGGTTAGAATCGAGCACATTTAGGGTTAGAGTAATCGGTTAGAATTCGTTAGAGTTCGGGTTAGGGGTAGGGGTAGGATAGGGGTTAGAATCACGCTCATTTTTAGTGTTAGGGTTAGGGTTAGTGTTAAGGTTAGAGTGCATTTAGAGGTAGGGGTAGCAGCAGAATTAGGATTTGGGTTAGGGTTAGTGATGGTAGAATCGAGGTTGAGGTTTAGGCTTAGGGTCAGGATTGCATTTTGGATCAGAATCGAGTGTATTTAGGCTTTGGGTTAGTGTTCAAAGTGACGATTTAGTGTTAGGGTTTGAATCGAGCACATTTAGGGTTAGAGTAATGGTTAGAATTCAGTGCATTTAGGGTTAGGGTTAGGATTCGGGTTAGGGGTAGGGTTAGGGTTAGGTTTAGGGTCAGGGTTAGAATCGAGAGCATTTCAGGATAGTGCTAGGGTTAGGGTTAGGGTTAGGGTTAAGGTTAGAGTGCATTTAGAGGTAGGCGTAGCAGCAGAATTAGGATTTGGGTTAGGGTTAGTGATGGTAGAATCGAGGTTTAGGTTTAGGCTTAGGGTCAGGATTGCATTTTGGATCAGAATCGAGTGTATTTAGGCTTTGGGTTAGTGTTCAAAGTGACGATTTAGTGTTAGGGTTTGAATCGAGCACATTTAGGGTTAGAGTAATGGTTAGAATTCAGTGCATTTAGGGTTAGGGTTAGGGTTAGGGTTAGGGTCAGGGTTAAAATCGAGAGCATTTAAGGATAGTGCTAGGGTAGGAGTTAGGTTTAACGTTCGCTTTCGTAGAATCCAGGGTTAGGCTTAAGGTTAGGATTAGGGTGAGGGTTAGGGTTAGAATCAGGCGCATTTTTAGTGTTCTCGTTTTCGTCAGGGTATGGCTTAGAGTGCCTTTAGGGGTGGGGTAGGAGTAGTGTTAGGACTAGGGTTAAGGTTTGTGTTGGTAAAATCGAGGTTTAGGGTTAGCCTTAGGGTCAGGAATGGCTTTTGGGTTAGAATCCAGTGCATTTAGGCTTAGGGATAGTGTTGAAATTGACGATTTAGTTTTAGCGTTAGAATCAAGCACATTTCGGGATAGAGTTATGGTTAGAATTCGTTAGGGTTACGGTTAGTGTTAGGGTTAGGGGTATGGTTAGAGTGCATTTAGCGGTAGGGGTTGGGGCACGGTTAGCATTAAGGTTAGGGTTAGTGTTGGTAAAATGGAGGTTTAGGGTTAGGCTCAGGGTCAGGATTGTCCTTTGGGTTAGAATCGAGTGCATTTAGGCTTAAGGTTACTGTCGAGATTGACGAATTAGTGTTAGGGTTAGAATCAAGAACATTACTGTTAGAGTTATGGTTAGAATCCAGTGCATTTAGGGTTAGGCTTAGGCTTAGGGTTACGGTTATGTTTAGGGTGAGGGTTAGAATCGAGTGCATTTAAGGATAGTGTTAGGGTTAGAGTTAGATTTAGGGTTAGCTTTCGTAGAATCGAGGGTTAGGCTTCGGGTTAAGGTTAGTGTTAGGGTTAGGGTTAGAATGAGGCGCAATTTTAGTGTTATGGTTGGGGTTAGGGTATGGCTTAGAGTGCATTTAGGGGTAGGGGTAGGAGTAGGGTTAGGATTAGGGTTAAGGTTTGTGTTGTTAGAATAGAGGTTTAAGGTTAGGCTAGTGGTCAGGATTGCCTTTTGGGTTGTAATCGAGTGCATTTAGGGTTAGAGTTAGTGTTGAGATTGACGATTTAGTATTAGGGTTAGAATCGAGCACATTAGGGTTAGAGTTATGGTTAGAATCCAGTGCATTTAGGTTAGGGATAGGGTTAGGATAACGCTTATGTTTAGGGTGAGGGTTAGAATCGAGTCCATTTAAGGATAGTGTTAGGGTTAGAGCTAGGTTAGGGTTAGCTTTCTTAGAATCGACGGTTAGGGTTAGGGTTAGGATTAGGGTTCGGGTTGGGGTCAGGGTTGGGTTTAGGGTTAGGATTAGAAGCAAGGGCATATTTATTTTTAAGGTTAGGGTTAGGGTTAGGGTTAGAGGGCATTCAGGTGTAGGAGTAGGAGTAGGGTTAGGATTAGGGTTACGGTTTGTGGTGGTAGAATCGAGGTTTAGGGTTAGGCTTAGGGTCAGGATTGCCTTTTGGGTTAGAATCGAGTGCATTTCGGGTTAGAGTTAGTGATGAGATTGATGATTTAGTGTTAGGGTTAGAATCGAGCACATTTAGGGTTAGAGTAATCGGTTAGAATTCGTTAGAGTTCGGGTTAGGGGTAGGGGTAGGATAGGGGTTAGAATCACGCTCATTTTTAGTGTTAGGGTTAGGGTTAGTGTTAAGGTTAGAGTGCATTTAGAGGTAGGGGTAGCAGCAGAATTAGGATTTGGGTTAGGGTTAGTGATGGTAGAATCGAGGTTGAGGTTTAGGCTTAGGGTCAGGATTGCATTTTGGATCAGAATCGAGTGTATTTAGGCTTTGGGTTAGTGTTCAAAGTGACGATTTAGTGTTAGGGTTTGAATCGAGCACATTTAGGGTTAGAGTAATGGTTAGAATTCAGTGCATTTAGGGTTAGGGTTAGGGTTCGGGTTCGGTTTAGAATCGAGCGCATTTTTAGTATTAGGGTTGGGGTAAACTTACGATTAGAGTGCATTTAGGGGTAGGCGTAGGAGTAGGGTTAGGATTAGGGTTACGGTTTGTGGTGGTAGAATCGAGGTTTAGGGTTAGGCTTAGGGTCAGGATTGCCTTTTGGGTTAGAATCGAATGCATTCTGGGTTAGAGTTAGTGATGAGATTGATGATTTAGTGTTAGGGATAGAATCGAGCACATTTAGGGTTAGAGTTATGGTTAGAATTCGTTAGAGTTAGGGTTAGGGGGAGGGGTAGGGTAGGGGTTAGAATCACGCACATTTTTAGTGTTAGGGTTAGGGTTAGTGTTAAGGTTAGAGTGCATTTAGAGGTAGGGGTAGCAGCAGAATTAGGATTTGGGTTAGGGTTAGTGATGGTAGAATCGAGGTTGAGGTTTAGGCTTAGGGTCAGGATTGCATTTTGGATCAGAATCGAGTGTATTTAGGCTTTGGGTTAGTGTTCAAAGTGAGGATTTAGTGTTAGGGTTTGAATCGAGCACATTTAGGGTTAGAGTAATGGTTAGAATTCAGTGCATTTAGGGTTAGGGTTAGGGTTAGGGTTAGGGTCAGGGTTAAAATCGAGAGCATTTAAGGATAGTGCTAGGGTAGGAGTTAGGTTTAACGTTCGCTTTCGTAGAATCCAGGGTTAGGCTTAAGGTTAGGCTTAGGTTGAGGGTTAGGGTTAGAATCAGGCGCATTTTTAGTGTTCTGGTTTTCGTCAGGGTATGGCTTAGAGTGCCTTTAGGGGTGGGGTAGGAGTAGTGTTAGGACTAGGGTTAAGGTTTGTGTTGGTAAAATCGAGGTTTAGGGTTAGCCTTAGGGTCAGGAATGGCTTTTGGGTTAGAATCCAGTGCATTTAGGCTTAGGGATAGTGTTGAAATTGACGATTTAGTTTTAGCGTTAGAATCAAGCACATTTCGGGATAGAGTTATGGTTAGAATTCGTTAGGGTTACGGTTAGTGTTAGGGTTAGGGGTATGGTTAGAGTGCATTTAGCGGTAGGGGTTGGGGCACGGTTAGCATTAAGGTTAGGGTTAGTGTTGGTAAAATCGAGGTTTAGGGTTAGGCTCAGGGTCAGGATTGCCCTTTGGGTTAGAAGCGAGTGCATTTAGGCTTAAGGTTACTGTCGAGATTGACGAATTAGTGTTAGGGTTAGAATCAAGAACATTACTGTTAGAGTTATGGTTAGAATCCAGTGCATTTAGGGTTAGGCTTAGGCTTAGGGTTACGGTTATGTTTAGGGTGAGGGTTAGAATCGAGTGCATTTAAGGATAGTGTTAGGGTTAGAGTTAGATTTAGGGTTAGCTTTCGTAGAATCGAGGGTTAGGCTTCGGGTTAAGGTTAGTGTTAGGGTTAGGGTTAGAATGAGGCGCAATTTTAGTGTTATGGTTGGGGTTAGGGTATGGCTTAGAGTGCATTTAGGGGTAGGGGTAGGAGTAGGGTTAGGATTAGGGTTAAGGTTTGTGTTGTTAGAATAGAGGTTTAAGGTTAGGCTAGTGGTCAGGATTGCCTTTTGGGTTGTAATCGAGTGCATTTAGGGTTAGAGTTAGTGTTGAGATTGACGATTTAGTATTAGGGTTAGAATCGAGCACATTAGGGTTAGAGTTATGGTTAGAATCCAGTGCATTTAGGTTAGGGATAGGGTTAGGATAACGCTTATGTTTAGGGTGAGGGTTAGAATCGAGTCCATTTAAGGATAGTGTTAGGGTTAGAGCTAGGTTAGGGTTAGCTTTCTTAGAATCGACGGTTAGGGTTAGGGTTAGGATTAGGGTTCGGGTTGGGGTCAGGGTTGGGTTTAGGGTTAGGGTTAGAAGCAAGGGCATATTTATTTTTAAGGTTAGGGTTAGGGTTAGGGTTAGAGGGCATTCAGGTGTAGGAGTAGGAGTAGGGTTAGGATTAGGGTTACGGTTTGTGGTGGTAGAATCGAGGTTTAGGGTTAGGCTTAGGGTCAGGATTGCCTTTTGGGTTAGAATCGAGTGCATTTCGGGTTAGAGTTAGTGATGAGATTGATGATTTAGTGTTAGGGTTAGAATCGAGCACATTTAGGGTTAGAGTAATCGGTTAGAATTCGATAGAGTTCGGGTTAGGGGTAGGGGTAGGATAGGGGTTAGAATCACGCTCATTTTTAGTGTTAGGGTTAGGGTTAGTGTTAAGGTTAGAGTGCATTTAGAGGTAGGGGTAGCAGCAGAATTAGGATTTGGGTTAGGGTTAGTGATGGTAGAATCGAGGTTGAGGTTTAGGCTTAGGGTCAGGATTGCATTTTGGATCAGAATCGAGTGTATTTAGGCTTTGGGTTAGTGTTCAAAGTGACGATTTAGTGTTAGGGTTTGAATCGAGCACATTTAGGGTTAGAGTAATGGTTAGAATTCAGTGCATTTAGGGTTAGGGTTAGGATTCGGGTTAGGGGTAGGGTTAGGGTTAGGTTTAGGGTCAGGGTTAGAATCGAGAGCATTTCAGGATAGTGCTAGGGTTAGGGTTAGGGTTAGGGTTAAGGTTGTAGTGCATTTAGAGGTAGGGGTAGCAGCAGAATTAGGATTTGGGTTAGGGTTAGTGATGGTAGAATCGAGGTTTAGGTTTAGGCTTAGGGTCAGGATTGCATTTTGGATCAGAATCGAGTGTATTTAGGCTTTGGGTTAGTGTTCAAAGTGACGATTTAGTGTTAGGGTTTGAATCGAGCACATTTAGGGTTAGAGTAGTGGTTAGAATTCAGTGCATTTAGGGTTAGGGTTAGGGTTAGGGTTAGGGTCAGGGTTAAAATCGAGAGCATTTAAGGATAGTGCTAGGGTAGGAGTTAGGTTTAACGTTCGCTTTCGTAGAATCCAGGGTTAGGCTTAAGGTTAGGCTTAGGTTGAGGGTTAGGGTTAGAATCAGGCGCATTTTTAGTGTTCTGGTTTTCGTCAGGGTATGGCTTAGAGTGCCTTTAGGGGTGGGGTAGGAGTAGTGTTAGGACTAGGGTTAAGGTTTGTGTTGGTAAAATCGAGGTTTAGGGTTAGCCTTAGGGTCAGGAATGGCTTTTGGGTTAGAATCCAGTGCATTTAGGCTTAGGGATAGTGTTGAAATTGACGATTTAGTTTTAGCGTTAGAATCAAGCACATTTCGGGATAGAGTTATGGTTAGAATTCGTTAGGGTTACGGTTAGTGTTAGGGTTAGGGGTATGGTTAGAGTGCATTTAGCGGTAGGGGTTGGGGCACGGTTAGCATTAAGGTTAGGGTTAGTGTTGGTAAAATGGAGGTTTAGGGTTAGGCTCAGGGTCAGGATTGCCCTTTGGGTTAGAAGCGAGTGCATTTAGGCTTAAGGTTACTGTCGAGATTGACGAATTAGTGTTAGGGTTAGAATCAAGAACATTACAGTTAGAGTTATGGTTAGAATCCAGTGCATTTAGGGTTAGGCTTAGGCTTAGGGTTACGGTTATGTTTAGGGTGAGGGTTAGAATCGAGTGCATTTAAGGATAGTGTTAGGGTTAGAGTTAGGTTTAGGGTTAGCTTTCGTAGAATCGAGGGTTAGGCTTCGGGTTAAGGTTAGTGTTAGGGTTAGGGTTAGAATGAGGCGCAATTTTAGTGTTATGGTTGGGGTTAGGGTATGGCTTAGAGTGCATTTAGGGGTAGGGGTAGGAGTAGGGCTAGGATTAGGGTTAAGGTTTGTGTTGTTAGAATAGAGGTTTAAGGTTAGGCTAATGGTCAGGATTGCCTTTTGGGTTGTAATTGAGTGCATTTAGGGTTAGAGTTAGTGTTGAGATTGACGATTTAGTATTAGGGTTAGAATCGAGCACATTAGGGTTAGAGTTATGGTTAGAATCCAGTGCATTTAGGTTAGGGATAGGGTTAGGATAACGGTTATGTTTAGGGTGAGGGTTAGAATCGAGTCCATTTAAGGATAGTGTTAGGGTTAGAGCTAGGTTAGGGTTAGCTTTCTTAGAATCGACGGTTAGGGTTAGGGTTAGGATTAGGGTTCGGGTTGGGGTCAGGGTTGGGTTTAGGGTTAGGGTTAGAAGTAAGGGCATATTTATTCTTAAGGTTAGGGTTAGGGTTAGGGTTAGAGGGCATTCAGGTGTAGGAGTAGGAGTAGGGTTAGGATTAGGGTTACGGTTTTTGTTGGCAGAATTGAGGTTCAGGCTTAGGCTTAGGGTCAGGATTGCCTTTTGGGTTAGAATCGAGTGCATTTAGGGTTACAGTTAGTGTTGAGATTGACGATTTAGTGTTAAGGTTAGAAACGAGCACATTAGCGTTAGAGTTATGGTTAGAATCTAATGCATTTAGAGTTAGGATTAGGGTTAGGGTTATTAGGGTCAGGGTTTGAATCGAGAGTATTTAAGGATCGTGTTAGTGTTAGAGTTAGGTTTAAGGTTAGCTTTCATAGAATCGAGGGTTAGGGTTAGGGTTAGGGTTCGGGTTCGGTTTAGAATCGAGCGCATTTTTAGTATGAGGGTTGGGGTAAGCTTACAATTAGAATTGATTTAGGGGTAGGCGTAGGAGGAGGGTTAGGATTAGGGTTACGATTTGTGGTGGTAGAATCGAGGTTTAGGGTTAGGCTTAGGGTCAGGATTGCCTTTTGGGTTAGAATCGAGTGCATTCCGGGTTAGAGTTAGTGATGAGATTGATGATTTAGTGTTAGGGTTAGAATCGAGCACATTTAGGGTTAGAGTTATGGTTAGAATTCGTTAGAGTTAGGGTTAGGGATAGGGGTAGGGTAGGGGTTAGAATCACGCACATTTTTAGTGTTAGGGTTAGGGTTAGTGTTAAGGTTAGAGTGCATTTAGAGGTAGGGGTAGCAGCAGAATTAGGATTTGGGTTAGGGTTAGTGATGGTAGAATCGAGGTTGAGGTTTAGGCTTAGGGTCAGGATTGCATTTTGGATCAGAATCGAGTGTATTTAGGCTTTGGGTTAGTGTTCAAAGTGACGATTTAGTGTTAGGGTTTGAATCGAGCACATTTAGGGTTAGAGTAATGGTTAGAATTCAGTGCATTTAGGGTTAGGGTTAGGGTTCGGGTTCGGTTTAGAATCGAGCGCATTTTTAGTATTAGGGTTGGGGTAAACTTACGATTAGAGTGCATTTAGGGGTAGGCGTAGGAGTAGGGTTAGGATTAGGGTTACGGTTTGTGGTGGTAGAATCGAGGTTTAGGGTTAGGCTTAGGGTCAGGATTGCCTTTTGGGTTAGAATCGAATGCATTCCGGGTTAGAGTTAGTGATGAGATTGATGATTTAGTGTTAGGGATAGAATCGAGCACATTTAGGGTTAGAGTTATGGTTAGAATTCGTTAGAGTTAGGGTTAGGGGGAGGGGTAGGGTAGGGGTTAGAATCACGCACATTTTTAGTGTTAGGGTTAGGGTTAGTGTTAAGGTTAGAGTGCATTTAGAGGTAGGGGTAGCAGCAGAATTAGGATTTGGGTTAGGGTTAGTGATGGTAGAATCGAGGTTGAGGTTTAGGCTTAGGGTCAGGATGGCATTTTGGATCAGAATCGAGTGTATTTAGGCTTTGGGTTAGTGTTCAAAGTGACGATTTAGTGTTAGGGTTTGAATCGAGCACATTTAGGGTTAGAGTAATGGTTAGAATTCAGTGCATTTAGGGTTAGGGTTAGGGTTAGGGTTAGGGTCAGGGTTAAAATCGAGAGCATTTAAGGATAGTGCTAGGGTCGGAGTTAGGTTTAACGTTCGCTTTCGTAGAATCCAGGGTTCGGCTTAAGGTTAGGCTTAGGGTGAGGGTTAGGGTTAGAATCGGGCGCATTTTTAGTGTTCTGGTTTTCGTCAGGGTATGGCTTAGAGTGCCTTTAGGGGTGGGGTAGGAGTAGGGTTAGGACTAGGGTTAAGGTTTGTGTTGGTAAAATCGAGGTTTAGGGTTAGCCTTAGGGTCAGGAATGGCTTTTGGGTTAGAATCCAGTGCATTTAGGCTTAGGGATAGTGTTGAAATTGACGATTTAGTTTTAGCGTTAGAATCAAGCACATTTCGGGATAGAGTTATGGTTAGAATTCGTTAGGGTTACGGTTAGTGTTAGGGTTAGGGGTATGGTTAGAGTGCATTTAGCGGTAGGGGTTGGGGCACGGTTAGCATTAAGGTTAGGGTTAGTGTTGGTAAAATCGAGGTTTAGGGTTAGGCTCAGGGTCAGGATTGTCCTTTGGGTTAGAATCGAGTGCATTTAGGCTTAAGGTTACTGTCGAGATTGACGAATTAGTGTTAGGGTTAGAATCAAGAACATTACTGTTAGAGTTATGGTTAGAATCCAGTGCATTTAGGGTTAGGCTTAGGCTTAGGGTTACGGTTATGTTTAGGGTGAGGGTTAGAATCGAGTGCATTTAAGGATAGTGTTAGGGTTAGAGTTAGATTTAGGGTTAGCTTTCGTAGAATCGAGGGTTAGGCTTCGGGTTAAGGTTAGTGTTAGGGTTAGGGTTAGAATGAGGCGCAATTTTAGTGTTATGGTTGGGGTTAGGGTATGGCTTAGAGTGCATTTAGGGGTAGGGGTAGGAGTAGGGTTAGGATTAGGGTTAAGGTTTGTGTTGTTAGAATAGAGGTTTAAGGTTAGGCTAGTGGTCAGGATTGCCTTTTGGGTTGTAATCGAGTGCATTTAGGGTTAGAGTTAGTGTTGAGATTGACGATTTAGTATTAGGGTTAGAATCGAGCACATTAGGGTTAGAGTTATGGTTAGAATCCAGTGCATTTAGGTTAGGGATAGGGTTAGGATAACGCTTATGTTTAGGGTGAGGGTTAGAATCGAGTCCATTTAAGGATAGTGTTAGGGTTAGAGCTAGGTTAGGGTTAGCTTTCTTAGAATCGACGGTTAGGGTTAGGGTTAGGATTAGGGTTCGGGTTGGGGTCGGGGTTGGGTTTAGGGTTAGGGTTAGAAGCAAGGGCATATTTATTTTTAAGGTTAGGGTTAGGGTTAGGGTTAGAGGGCATTCAGGTGTAGGAGTAGGAGTAGGGTTAGGATTAGGGTTACGGTTTGTGGTGGTAGAATCGAGGTTTAGGGTTAGGCTTAGGGTCAGGATTGCCTTTTGGGTTAGAATCGAGTGCATTTCGGGTTAGAGTTAGTGATGAGATTGATGATTTAGTGTTAGGGTTAGAATCGAGCACATTTAGGGTTAGAGTAATCGGTTAGAATTCGTTAGAGTTCGGGTTAGGGGTAGGGGTAGGATAGGGGTTAGAATCACGCTCATTTTTAGTGTTAGGGTTAGGGTTAGTGTTAAGGTTAGAGTGCATTTAGAGGTAGGGGTAGCAGCAGAATTAGGATTTGGGTTAGGGTTAGTGATGGTAGAATCGAGGTTGAGGTTTAGGCTTAGGGTCAGGATTGCATTTTGGATCAGAATCGAGTGTATTTAGGCTTTGGGTTAGTGTTCAAAGTGACGATTTAGTGTTAGGGTTTGAATCGAGCACATTTAGGGTTAGAGTAATGGTTAGAATTCAGTGCATTTAGGGTTAGGGTTAGGATTCGGGTTAGGGGTAGGGTTAGGGTTAGGTTTAGGGTCAGGGTTAGAATCGAGAGCATTTCAGGATAGTGCTAGGGTTAGGGTTAGGGTTAGGGTTAAGGTTATAGTGCATTTAGAGGTAGGGGTAGCAGCAGAATTAGGATTTGGGTTAGGGTTAGTGATGGTAGAATCGAGGTTTAGGTTTAGGCTTAGGGTCAGGATTGCATTTTGGATCAGAATCGAGTGTATTTAGGCTTTGGGTTAGTGTTCAAAGTGACGATTTAGTGTTAGGGTTTGAATCGAGCACATTTAGGGTTAGAGTAATGGTTAGAATTCAGTGCATTTAGGGTTAGGGTTAGGGTTAGGGTTAGGGTCAGGGTTAAAATCGAGAGCATTTAAGGATAGTGCTAGGGTAGGAGTTAGGTTTAACGTTCGCTTTCCTAGAATCCAGGGTTAGGCTTAAGGTTAGGCTTAGGTTGAGGGTTAGGGTTAGAATCAGGCGCATTTTTAGTGTTCTGGTTTTCGTCAGGGTATGGCTTAGAGTGCCTTTAGGGGTGGAGTAGGAGTAGTGTTAGGACTAGGGTTAAGGTTTGTGTTGGTAAAATCGAGGTTTAGGGTTAGGCTCAGGGTCAGGATTGCCCTTTGGGTTAGAAGCGAGTGCATTTAGGCTTAAGGTTACTGTCGAGATTGACGAATTAGTGTTAGGGTTAGAATCAAGAACATTACAGTTAGAGTTATGGTTAGAATCCAGTGCATTTAGGGTTAGGCTTAGGCTTAGGGTTACGGTTATGTTTAGGGTGAGGGTTAGAATCGAGTGCATTTAAGGATAGTGTTAGGGTTAGAGTTAGGTTTAGGGTTAGCTTTCGTAGAATCGAGGGTTAGGCTTCGGGTTAAGGTTAGTGTTAGGGTTAGGGTTAGAATGAGGCGCAATTTTAGTGTTATGGTTGGGGTTAGGGTATGGCTTAGAGTGCATTTAGGGGTAGGGGTAGGAGTAGGGCTAGGATTAGGGTTAAGGTTTGTGTTGTTAGAATAGAGGTTTAAGGTTAGGCTAATGGTCAGGATTGCCTTTTGGGTTGTAATCGAGTGCATTTAGGGTTAGAGTTAGTGTTGAGATTGACGATTTAGTATTAGGGTTAGAATCGAGCACATTAGGGTTAGAGTTATGGTTAGAATCCAGTGCATTTAGGTTAGGGATAGGGTTAGGATAACGGTTATGTTTAGGGTGAGGGTTAGAATCGAGTCCATTTAAGGATAGTGTTAGGGTTAGAGCTAGGTTAGGGTTAGCTTTCTTAGAATCGACGGTTAGGGTTAGGGTTAGGATTAGGGTTCGGGTTGGGGTCAGGGTTGGGTTTAGGGTTAGGGTTAGAAGTAAGGGCATATTTATTCTTAAGGTTAGGGTTAGGGTTAGGGTTAGAGGGCATTCAGGTGTAGGAGTAGGAGTAGGGTTAGGATTAGGGTTACGGTTTTTGTTGGCAGAATTGAGGTTCAGGCTTAGGCTTAGGGTCAGGATTGCCTTTTGGGTTAGAATCGAGTGCATTTAGGGTTACAGTTAGTGTTGAGATTGACGATTTAGTGTTAAGGTTAGAAACGAGCACATTAGCGTTTGAGTTATGGTTAGAATCTAATGCATTTAGAGTTAGGATTAGGGTTAGGGTTATTAGGGTCAGGGTTTGAATCGAGAGTATTTAAGGATCGTGTTAGTGTTAGAGTTAGGTTTAAGGTTAGCTTTCGTAGAATCGAGGGTTAGGGTTAGGGTTAGGGTTCGGGTTCGGTTTAGAATCGAGCGCATTTTTAGTATGAGGGTTGGGGTAAGCTTACAATTAGAATTGATTTAGGGGTAGGCGTAGGAGGAGGGTTAGGATTAGGGTTACGATTTGTGGTGGTAGAATCGAGGTTTAGGGTTAGGCTTAGGGTCAGGATTGCCTTTTGGGTTAGAATCGAGTGCATTCCGGGTTAGAGTTAGTGATGAGATTGATGATTTAGTGTTAGGGTTAGAATCGAGCACATTTAGGGTTAGAGTTATGGTTAGAATTCGTTAGAGTTAGGGTTAGGGATAGGGGTAGGGTAGGGGTTAGAATCACGCACATTTTTAGTGTTAGGGTTAGGGTTAGTGTTAAGGTTAGAGTGCATTTAGAGGTAGGGGTAGCAGCAGAATTAGGATTTGGGTTAGGGTTAGTGATGGTAGAATCGAGGTTGAGGTTTAGGCTTAGGGTCAGGATTGCATTTTGGATCAGAATCGAGTGTATTTAGGCTTTGGGTTAGTGTTCAAAGTGACGATTTAGTGTTAGGGTTTGAATCGAGCACATTTAGGGTTAGAGTAATGGTTAGAATTCAGTGCATTTAGGGTTAGGGTTAGGGTTCGGGTTCGGTTTAGAATCGAGCGCATTTTTAGTATTAGGGTTGGGGTAAACTTACGATTAGAGTGCATTTAGGGGTAGGCGTAGGAGTAGGGTTAGGATTAGGGTTACGGTTTGTGGTGGTAGAATCGAGGTTTAGGGTTAGGCTTAGGGTCAGGATTGCCTTTTGGGTTAGAATCGAATGCATTCCGGGTTAGAGTTAGTGATGAGATTGATGATTTAGTGTTAGGGATAGAATCGAGCACATTTAGGGTTAGAGTTATGGTTAGAATTCGTTAGAGTTAGGGTTAGGGGGAGGGGTAGGGTAGGGGTTAGAATCACGCACATTTTTAGTGTTAGGGTTAGGGTTAGTGTTAAGGTTAGAGTGCATTTAGAGGTAGGGGTAGCAGCAGAATTAGGATTTGGGTTAGGGTTAGTGATGGTAGAATCGAGGTTGAGGTTTAGGCTTAGGGTCAGGATGGCATTTTGGATCAGAATCGAGTGTATTTAGGCTTTGGGTTAGTGTTCAAAGTGACGATTTAGTGTTAGGGTTTGAATCGAGCACATTTAGGGTTAGAGTAATGGTTAGAATTCAGTGCATTTAGGGTTAGGGTTAGGGTTAGGGTTAGGGTCAGGGTTAAAATCGAGAGCATTTAAGGATAGTGCTAGGGTCGGAGTTAGGTTTAACGTTCGCTTTCGTAGAATCCAGGGTTCGGCTTAAGGTTAGGCTTAGGGTGAGGGTTAGGGTTAGAATCGGGCGCATTTTTAGTGTTCTTGTTTTCGTCAGGGTATGGCTTAGAGTGCCTTTAGGGGTAGGGGTAGGAGTAGGGTTAGGACTAGGGTTAAGGTTTGTGTTGGTAAAATCGAGGTTTAGGGTTAGCCTTAGGGTCAGGAATAGCTTTTGGGTTAGAATCCAGTGCATTTAGGCTTAGGGATAGTGTTGAAATTGACGATTTAGTTTTAGCGTTAGAATCAAGCACATTTCGGGATAGAGTTATGGTTAGAATTCGTTAGGGTTACGGTTAGTGTTAGGGTTAGGGGTATGGTTAGAGTGCATTTAGCGGTAGGGGTTGGGGCACGGTTAGAATTCAGGTTAGGGTTAGTGTTGATAAAATCGAGGTTTAGGGTTAGGCTCAGGGTCAGGATTGTCCTTTGGGTTAGAATCGAGTGCATTTAGGCTTAAGGTTACTGTCGAGATTGACGAATTAGTGTTAGGGTTAGAATCAAGAACATTACTGTTAGAGTTATGGTTAGAATCCAGTGCATTTAGGGTTAGGCTTAGGCTTAGGGTTACGGTTATGTTTAGGGTGAGGGTTAGAATCGAGTGCATTTAAGGATAGTGTTAGGGTTAGAGTTAGATTTAGGGTTAGCTTTCGTAGAATCGAGGGTTAGGCTTCGGGTTAAGGTTAGTGTTAGGGTTAGGGTTAGAATGAGGCGCAATTTTAGTGTTATGGTTGGGGTTAGGGTATGGCTTAGAGTGCATTTAGGGGTAGGGGTAGGAGTAGGGTTAGGATTAGGGTTAAGGTTTGTGTTGTTAGAATAGAGGTTTAAGGTTAGGCTAGTGGTCAGGATTGCCTTTTGGGTTGTAATCGAGTGCATTTAGGGTTAGAGTTAGTGTTGAGATTGACGATTTAGTATTAGGGTTAGAATCGAGCACATTAGGGTTAGAGTTATGGTTAGAATCCAGTGCATTTAGGTTAGGGATAGGGTTAGGATAACGCTTATGTTTAGGGTGAGGGTTAGAATCGAGTCCATTTAAGGATAGTGTTAGGGTTAGAGCTAGGTTAGGGTTAGCTTTCTTAGAATCGACGGTTAGGGTTAGGGTTAGGATTAGGGTTCGGGTTGGGGTCAGGGTTGGGTTTAGGGTTAGGGTTAGAAGTAAGGGCATATTTATTCTTAAGGTTAGGGTTAGGGTTAGGGTTAGAGGGCATTCAGGTGTAGGAGTAGGAGTAGGGTTAGGATTAGGGTTACGGTTTTTGTTGGCAGAATTGAGGTTCAGGCTTAGGCTTAGGGTCAGGATTGCCTTTTGGGTTAGAATCGAGTGCATTTAGGGTTACAGTTAGTGTTGAGATTGACGATTTAGTGTTAAGGTTAGAAACGAGCACATTAGCGTTAGAGTTATGGTTAGAATCTAATGCATTTAGAGTTAGGATTAGGGTTAGGGTTATTAGGGTCAGGGTTTGAATCGAGAGTATTTAAGGATCGTGTTAGTGTTAGAGTTAGGTTTAAGGTTAGCTTTCGTAGAATCGAGGGTTAGGGTTAGGGTTAGGGTTCGGGTTCGGTTTAGAATCGAGCGCATTTTTAGTATGAGGGTTGGGGTAAGCTTACAATTAGAATTGATTTAGGGGTAGGCGTAGGAGGAGGGTTAGGATTAGGGTTACGATTTGTGGTGGTAGAATCGAGGTTTAGGGTTAGGCTTAGGGTCAGGATTGCCTTTTGGGTTAGAATCGAGTGCATTCCGGGTTAGAGTTAGTGATGAGATTGATGATTTAGTGTTAGGGTTAGAATCGAGCACATTTAGGGTTAGAGTTATGGTTAGAATTCGTTAGAGTTAGGGTTAGGGATAGGGGTAGGGTAGGGGTTAGAATCACGCACACATTTAGTTAGGGTTAGGGTTAGTGTTAAGGTTAGAGTGCATTTAGAGGTAGGGGTAGCAGCAGAATTAGGATTTGGGTTAGGGTTAGTGATGGTAGAATCGAGGTTGAGGTTTAGGCTTAGGGTCAGGATTGCATTTTGGATCAGAATCGAGTGTATTTAGGCTTTGGGTGAGTGTTCAAAGTGACGATTAAGTGTTAGGGTTTGAATCGAGCACATTTAGGGTTAGAGTAATGGTTAGAATTCAGTGCATTTAGGGTTAGGGTTAGGGTTCGGGTTCTGTTTAGAATCGAGCGCATTTTTAGTATTAGGGTTGGGGTAAACTTACGATTAGAGTGCATTTAGGGGTAGGCGTAGGAGTAGGGTTAGGATTAGGGTTACGGTTTGTGGTGGTAGAATCGAGGTTTAGGTTTAGGCTTAGGGTCAGGATTGCCTTTTGGGTTAGAATCGAATGCATTCCGGGTTAGAGTTAGTGATGAGATTGATGATTTAGTGTTAGGGATAGAATCGAGCACATTTAGGGTTAGAGTTATGGTTAGAATTCGTTAGAGTTAGGGTTAGGGGGAGGGGTAGGGTAGGGGTTAGAATCACGCACATTTTTAGTGTTAGGGTTAGGGTTAGTGTTAAGGTTAGAGTGCATTTAGAGGTAGGGGTAGCAGCAGAATTAGGATTTGGGTTAGGGTTAGTGATGGTAGAATCGAGGTTGAGGTTTAGGCTTAGGGTCAGGATTGCATTTTGGATCAGAATCGAGTGTATTTAGGCTTTGGGTTAGTGTTCAAAGTGACGATTTAGTGTTAGGGTTTGAATCGAGCACATTTAGGGTTAGAGTAATGGTTAGAATTCAGTGCATTTAGGGTTAGGGTTAGGGTTAGGGTTAGGGTCAGGGTTAAAATCGAGAGCATTTAAGGATAGTGCTAGGGTAGGAGTTAGGTTTAACGTTCGCTTTCGTAGAATCCAGGGTTAGGCTTAAGGTTAGGCTTAGGTTGAGGGTTAGGGTTAGAATCAGGCGCATTTTTAGTGTTCTGGTTTTCGTCAGGGTATGGCTTAGAGTGCCTTTAGGGGTGGGGTAGGAGTAGTGTTAGGACTAGGGTTAAGGTTTGTGTTGGTAAAATCGAGGTTTAGGGTTAGCCTTAGGGTCAGGAATGGCTTTTGGGTTAGAATCCAGTGCATTTAGGCTTAGGGATAGTGTTGAAATTGACGATTTAGTTTTAGCGTTAGAATCAAGCACATTTCGGGATAGAGTTATGGTTAGAATTCGTTAGGGTTACGGTTAGTGTTAGGGTTAGGGGTATGGTTAGAGTGCATTTAGCGGTAGGGGTTGGGGCACGGTTAGCATTAAGGTTAGGGTTAGTGTTGGTAAAATGGAGGTTTAGGGTTAGGCTCAGGGTCAGGATTGCCCTTTGGGTTAGAAGCGAGTGCATTTAGGCTTAAGGTTACTGTCGAGATTGACGAATTAGTGTTAGGGTTAGAATCAAGAACATTACAGTTAGAGTTATGGTTAGAATCCAGTGCATTTAGGGTTAGGCTTAGGCTTAGGGTTACGGTTATGTTTAGGGTGAGGGTTAGAATCGAGTGCATTTAAGGATAGTGTTAGGGTTAGAGTTAGGTTTAGGGTTAGCTTTCGTAGAATCGAGGGTTAGGCTTCGGGTTAAGGTTAGTGTTAGGGTTAGGGTTAGAATGAGGCGCAATTTTAGTGTTATGGTTGGGGTTAGGGTATGGCTTAGAGTGCATTTAGGGGTAGGGGTAGGAGTAGGGCTAGGATTAGGGTCAAAGTTTGTGTTGTTAGAATAGAGGTTTAAGGTTAGGCTAATGGTCAGGATTGCCTTTTGGGTTGTAATCGAATGCATTTAGGGTTAGAGTTAGTGTTGAGATTGACGATTTAGTATTAGGGTTAGAATCGAGCACATTAGGGTTAGAGTTATGGTTAGAATCCAGTGCATTTAGGTTAGGGATAGGGTTAGGATAACGGTTATGTTTAGGGTGAGGGTTAGAATCGAGTCCATTTAAGGATAGTGTTAGGGTTAGAGCTAGGTTAGGGTTAGCTTTCTTAGAATCGACGGTTAGGGTTAGGGTTAGGATTAGGGTTCGGGTTGGGGTCAGGGTTGGGTTTAGGGTTAGGGTTAGAAGTAAGGGCATATTTATTCTTAAGGTTAGGGTTAGGGTTAGGGTTAGAGGGCATTCAGGTGTAGGAGTAGGAGTAGGGTTAGGATTAGGGTTACGGTTTTTGTTGGCAGAATTGAGGTTCAGGCTTAGGCTTAGGGTCAGGATTGCCTTTTGGGTTAGAATCGAGTGCATTTAGGGTTACAGTTAGTGTTGAGATTGACGATTTAGAGTTAAGGTTAGAAACGAGCACATTAGCGTTAGAGTTATGGTTAGAATCTAATGCATTTAGAGTTAGGATTAGGGTTAGGGTTATTAGGGTCAGGGTTTGAATCGAGAGTATTTAAGGATCGTGCTAGTGTTAGAGTTAGGTTTAAGGTTAGCTTTCGTAGAATCGAGGGTTAGGGTTAGGGTTAGGGTTCGGGTTCGGTTTAGAATCGAGCGCATTTTTAGTATGAGGGTTGGGGTAAGCCTACAATTAGAATTGATTTAGGGGTAGGCGTAGGAGGAGGGTTAGGATTAGGGTTACGATTTGTGGTGGTAGAATCGAGGTTTAGGGTTAGGCTTAGGGTCAGGATTGCCTTTTGGGTTAGAATCGAGTGCATTCCGGGTTAGAGTTAGTGATGAGATTGATGATTTAGTGTTAGGGTTAGAATCGAGCACATTTAGGGTTAGAGTTATGGTTAGAATTCGTTAGAGTTAGGGTTAGGGATAGGGGTAGGGTAGGGGTTAGAATCACGCACATTTTTAGTGTTAGGGTTAGGGTTAGTGTTAAGGTTAGAGTGCATTTAGAGGTAGGGGTAGCAGCAGAATTAGGATTTGGGTTAGGGTTAGTGATGGTAGAATCGAGGTTGAGGTTTAGGCTTAGGGTCAGGATTGCATTTTGGATCAGAATCGAGTGTATTTAGGCTTTGGGTTAGTGTTCAAAGTGACGATTTAGTGTTAGGGTTTGAATCGAGCACATTTAGGGTTAGAGTAATGGTTAGAATTCAGTGCATTTAGGGTTAGGGTTAGGGTTCGGGTTCGGTTTAGAATCGAGCGCATTTTTAGTATTAGGGTTGGGGTAAACTTACGATTAGAGTGCATTTAGGGGTAGGCGTAGGAGTAGGGTTAGGATTAGGGTTACGGTTTGTGGTGATAGAATCGAGGTTTAGGGTTAGGCTTAGGGCCAGGATTGCCTTTTGGGTTAGAATCGAATGCATTCCGGGTTAGAGTTAGTGATGAGATTGATGATTTAGTGTTAGGGATAGAATCGAGCACATTTAGGGTTAGAGTTATGGTTAGAATTCGTTAGAGTTAGGGTTAGGGGGAGGGGTAGGGTAGGGGTTAGAATCACGCACATTTTTAGTGTTAGGGTTAGGGTTAGTGTTAAGGTTAGAGTGCATTTAGAGGTAGGGGTAGCAGCAGAATTAGGATTTGGGTTAGGGTTAGTGATGGTAGAATCGAGGTTGAGGTTTAGGCTTAGGGTCAGGATTGCATTTTGGATCAGAATCGAGTGTATTTAGGCTTTGGGTTAGTGTTCAAAGTGACGATTTAGTGTTAGGGTTTGAATCGAGCACATTTAGGGTTAGAGTAATGGTTAGAATTCAGTGCATTTAGGGTTAGGGTTAGGGTTAGGGTTAGGGTCAGGGTTAAAATCGAGAGCATTTAAGGATAGTGCTAGGGTAGGAGTTAGGTTTAACGTTCGCTTTCGTAGAATCCAGGGTTAGGCTTAAGGTTAGGCTTAGGTTGAGGGTTAGGGTTAGAATCAGGCGCATTTTTAGTGTTCTGGTTTTCGTCAGGGTATGGCTTAGAGTGCCTTTAGGGGTGGGGTAGGAGTAGTGTTAGGACTAGGGTTAAGGTTTGTGTTGGTAAAATCGAGGTTTAGGGTTAGCCTTAGGGTCAGGAATGGCTTTTGGGTTAGAATCCAGTGCATTTAGGCTTAGGGATAGTGTTGAAATTGACGATTTAGTTTTAGCGTTAGAATCAAGCACATTTCGGGATAGAGTTATGGTTAGAATTCGTTAGGGTTACGGTTAGTGTTAGGGTTAGGGGTATGGTTAGAGTGCATTTAGCGGTAGGGGTTGGGGCACGGTTAGCATTAAGGTTAGGGTTAGTGTTGGTAAAATCGAGGTTTAGGGTTAGGCTCAGGGTCAGGATTGCCCTTTGGGTTAGAAGCGAGTGCATTTAGGCTTAAGGTTACTGTCGAGATTGACGAATTAGTGTTAGGGTTAGAATCAAGAACATTACAGTTAGAGTTATGGTTAGAATCCAGTGCATTTAGGGTTAGGCTTAGGCTTAGGGTTACGGTTATGTTTAGGGTGAGGGTTAGAATCGAGTGCATTTAAGGATAGTGTTAGGGTTAGAGTTAGGTTTAGGGTTAGCTTTCGTAGAATCGAGGGTTAGGCTTCGGGTTAAGGTTAGTGTTAGGGTTAGGGTTAGAATGAGGCGCAATTTTAGTGTTATGGTTGGGGTTAGGGTATGGCTTAGAGTGCATTTAGGGGTAGGGGTAGGAGTAGGGCTAGGATTAGGGTTAAGGTTTGTGTTGTTAGAATAGAGGTTTAAGGTTAGGCTAATGGTCAGGATTGCCTTTTGGGTTGTAATCGAGTGCATTTAGGGTTAGAGTTAGTGTTGAGATTGACGATTTAGTATTAGGGTTAGAATCGAGCACATTAGGGTTAGAGTTATGGTTAGAATCCAGTGCATTTAGGTTAGGGATAGGGTTAGGATAACGGTTATGTTTAGGGTGAGGGTTAGAATCGAGTCCATTTAAGGATAGTGTTAGGGTTAGAGCTAGGTTAGGGTTAGCTTTCTTAGAATCGACGGTTAGGGTTAGGGTTAGGATTAGGGTTCGGGTTGGGGTCAGGGTTGGGTTTAGGGTTAGGGTTAGAAGTAAGGGCATATTTATTCTTAAGGTTAGGGTTAGGGTTAGGGTTAGAGGGCATTCAGGTGTAGGAGTAGGAGTAGGGTTAGGATTAGGGTTACGGTTTTTGTTGGCAGAATTGAGGTTCAGGCTTAGGCTTAGGGTCAGGATTGCCTTTTGGGTTAGAATCGAGTGCATTTAGGGTTACAGTTAGTGTTGAGATTGACGATTTAGAGTTAAGGTTAGAAACGAGCACATTAGCGTTAGAGTTATGGTTAGAATCTAATGCATTTAGAGTTAGGATTAGGGTTAGGGTTATTAGGGTCAGGGTTTGAATCGAGAGTATTTAAGGATCGTGCTAGTGTTAGAGTTAGGTTTAAGGTTAGCTTTCGTAGAATCGAGGGTTAGGGTTAGGGTTAGGGTTCGGGTTCGGTTTAGAATCGAGCGCATTTTTAGTATGAGGGTTGGGGTAAGCCTACAATTAGAATTGATTTAGGGGTAGGCGTAGGAGGAGGGTTAGGATTAGGGTTACGATTTGTGGTGGTAGAATCGAGGTTTAGGGTTAGGCTTAGGGTCAGGATTGCCTTTTGGGTTAGAATCGAGTGCATTCCGGGTTAGAGTTAGTGATGAGATTGATGATTTAGTGTTAGGGTTAGAATCGAGCACATTTAGGGTTAGAGTTATGGTTAGAATTCGTTAGAGTTAGGGTTAGGGATAGGGGTAGGGTAGGGGTTAGAATCACGCACATTTTTAGTGTTAGGGTTAGGGTTAGTGTTAAGGTTAGAGTGCATTTAGAGGTAGGGGTAGCAGCAGAATTAGGATTTGGGTTAGGGTTAGTGATGGTAGAATCGAGGTTGAGGTTTAGGCTTAGGGTCAGGATTGCATTTTGGATCAGAATCGAGTGTATTTAGGCTTTGGGTTAGTGTTCAAAGTGACGATTTAGTGTTAGGGTTTGAATCGAGCACATTTAGGGTTAGAGTAATGGTTAGAATTCAGTGCATTTAGGG
This sequence comes from Notamacropus eugenii, assembly GCF_028372415.1. Lineage (NCBI taxonomy): Eukaryota > Metazoa > Chordata > Mammalia > Diprotodontia > Macropodidae > Notamacropus > Notamacropus eugenii. The sequence goes on along the minus strand of NC_092877.1, from coordinate 172,083,405 downwards.
TTAGGGTTAGGGTTCGGGTTCGGTTTAGAATCGAGCGCATTTTTAGTATTAGGGTTGGGGTAAACTTACGATTAGAGTGCATTTAGGGGTAGGCGTAGGAGTAGGGTTAGGATTAGGGTTACGGTTTGTGGTGATAGAATCGAGGTTTAGGGTTAGGCTTAGGGCCAGGATTGCCTTTTGGGTTAGAATCGAATGCATTCCGGGTTAGAGTTAGTGATGAGATTGATGATTTAGTGTTAGGGATAGAATCGAGCACATTTAGGGTTAGAGTTATGGTTAGAATTCGTTAGAGTTAGGGTTAGGGGGAGGGGTAGGGTAGGGGTTAGAATCACGCACATTTTTAGTGTTAGGGTTAGGGTTAGTGTTAAGGTTAGAGTGCATTTAGAGGTAGGGGTAGCAGCAGAATTAGGATTTGGGTTAGGGTTAGTGATGGTAGAATCGAGGTTGAGGTTTAGGCTTAGGGTCAGGATTGCATTTTGGATCAGAATCGAGTGTATTTAGGCTTTGGGTTAGTGTTCAAAGTGACGATTTAGTGTTAGGGTTTGAATCGAGCACATTTAGGGTTAGAGTAATGGTTAGAATTCAGTGCATTTAGGGTTAGGGTTAGGGTTAGGGTTAGGGTCAGGGTTAAAATCGAGAGCATTTAAGGATAGTGCTAGGGTAGGAGTTAGGTTTAACGTTCGCTTTCGTAGAATCCAGGGTTAGGCTTAAGGTTAGGCTTAGGTTGAGGGTTAGGGTTAGAATCAGGCGCATTTTTAGTGTTCTGGTTTTCGTCAGGGTATGGCTTAGAGTGCCTTTAGGGGTGGGGTAGGAGTAGTGTTAGGACTAGGGTTAAGGTTTGTGTTGGTAAAATCGAGGTTTAGGGTTAGCCTTAGGGTCAGGAATGGCTTTTGGGTTAAAATCCAGTGCATTTAGGCTTAGGGATAGTGTTGAAATTGACGATTTAGTTTTAGCGTTAGAATCAAGCACATTTCGGGATAGAGTTATGGTTAGAATTCGTTAGGGTTACGGTTAGTGTTAGGGTTAGGGGTATGGTTAGAGTGCATTTAGCGGTAGGGGTTGGGGCACGGTTAGCATTAAGGTTAGGGTTAGTGTTGGTAAAATGGAGGTTTAGGGTTAGGCTCAGGGTCAGGATTGCCCTTTGGGTTAGAAGCGAGTGCATTTAGGCTTAAGGTTACTGTCGAGATTGACGAATTAGTGTTAGGGTTAGAAACAAGAACATTACAGTTAGAGTTATGGTTAGAATCCAGTGCATTTAGGGTTAGGCTTAGGCTTAGGGTTACGGTTATGTTTAGGGTGAGGGTTAGAATCGAGTGCATTTAAGGATAGTGTTAGGGTTAGAGTTAGGTTTAGGGTTAGCTTTCGTAGAATCGAGGGTTAGGCTTCGGGTTAAGGTTAGTGTTAGGGTTAGGGTTAGAATGAGGCGCAATTTTAGTGTTATGGTTGGGGTTAGGGTATGGCTTAGAGTGCATTTAGGGGTAGGGGTAGGAGTAGGGCTAGGATTAGGGTTAAGGTTTGTGTTGTTAGAATAGAGGTTTAAGGTTAGGCTAATGGTCAGGATTGCCTTTTGGGTTGTAATCGAGTGCATTTAGGGTTAGAGTTAGTGTTGAGATTGACGATTTAGTATTAGGGTTAGAATTGAGCACATTAGGGTTAGAGTTATGGTTAGAATCCAGTGCATTTAGGTTAGGGATAGGGTTAGGATAACGGTTATGTTTAGGGTGAGGGTTAGAATCGAGTCCATTTAAGGATAGTGTTAGGGTTAGAGCTAGGTTAGGGTTAGCTTTCTTAGAATCGACGGTTAGGGTTAGGGTTAGGATTAGGGTTCGGGTTGGGGTCAGGGTTGGGTTTAGGGTTAGGGTTAGAAGTAAGGGCATATTTATTCTTAAGGTTAGGGTTAGGGTTAGGGTTAGAGGGCATTCAGGTGTAGGAGTAGGAGTAGGGTTAGGATTAGGGTTACGGTTTTTGTTGGCAGAATTGAGGTTCAGGCTTAGGCTTAGGGTCAGGATTGCCTTTTGGGTTAGAATCGAGTGCATTTAGGGTTACAGTTAGTGTTGAGATTGACGATTTAGTGTTAAGGTTAGAAACGAGCACATTAGCGTTAGAGTTATGGTTAGAATCTAATGCATTTAGAGTTAGGATTAGGGTTAGGGTTATTAGGGTCAGGGTTTGAATCGAGAGTATTTAAGGATCGTGTTAGTGTTAGAGTTAGGTTTAAGGTTAGCTTTCGTAGAATCGAGGGTTAGGGTTAGGGTTAGGGTTCGGGTTCGGTTTAGAATCGAGCGCATTTTTAGTATGAGGGTTGGGGTAAGCTTACAATTAGAATTGATTTAGGGGTAGGCGTAGGAGGAGGGTTAGGATTAGGGTTACGATTTGTGGTGGTAGAATCGAGGTTTAGGGTTAGGCTTAGGGTCAGGATTGCCTTTTGGGTTAGAATCGAGTGCATTCCGGGTTAGAGTTAGTGATGAGATTGATGATTTAGTGTTAGGGTTAGAATCGAGCACATTTAGGGTTAGAGTTATGGTTAGAATTCGTTAGAGTTAGGGTTAGGGATAGGGGTAGGGTAGGGGTTAGAATCACGCACATTTTTAGTGTTAGGGTTAGGGTTAGTGTTAAGGTTAGAGTGCATTTAGAGGTAGGGGTAGCAGCAGAATTAGGATTTGGGTTAGGGTTAGTGATGGTAGAATCGAGGTTGAGGTTTAGGCTTAGGGTCAGGATTGCATTTTGGATCAGAATCGAGTGTATTTAGGCTTTGGGTTAGTGTTCAAAGTGACGATTTAGTGTTAGGGTTTGAATCGAGCACATTTAGGGTTAGAGTAATGGTTAGAATTCAGTGCATTTAGGGTTAGGGTTAGGGTTCGGGTTCTGTTTAGAATCGAGCGCATTTTTAGTATTAGGGTTGGGGTAAACTTACGATTAGAGTGCATTTAGGGGTAGGCGTAGGAGTAGGGTTAGGATTAGGGTTACGGTTTGTGGTGGTAGAATCGAGGTTTAGGGTTAGGCTTAGGGTCAGGATTGCCTTTTGGGTTAGAATCGAATGCATTCCGGGTTAGAGTTAGTGATGAGATTGATGATTTAGTGTTAGGGATAGAATCGAGCACATTTAGGGTTAGAGTTATGGTTAGAATTCGTTAGAGTTAGGGTTAGGGGGAGGGGTAGGGTAGGGGTTAGAATCACGCACATTTTTAGTGTTAGGGTTAGGGTTAGTGTTAAGGTTAGAGTGCATTTAGAGGTAGGCGTAGCAGCAGAATTAGGATTTGGGTTAGGGTTAGTGATGGTAGAATCGAGGTTGAGGTTTAGGCTTAGGGTCAGGATTGCATTTTGGATCAGAATCGAGTGTATTTAGGCTTTGGGTTAGTGTTCAAAGTGACGATTTAGTGTTAGGGTTTGAATCGAGCACATTTAGGGTTAGAGTAATGGTTAGAATTCAGTGCATTTAGGGTTAGGGTTAGGGTTAGGGTTAGGGTCAGGGTTAAAATCGAGAGCATTTAAGGATAGTGCTAGGGTAGGAGTTAGGTTTAACGTTCGCTTTCGTAGAATCCAGGGTTAGGCTTAAGGTTAGGCTTAGGTTGAGGGTTAGGGTTAGAATCAGGCGCATTTTTAGTGTTCTGGTTTTCGTCAGGGTATGGCTTAGAGTGCCTTTAGGGGTGGGGTAGGAGTAGTGTTAGGACTAGGGTTAAGGTTTGTGTTGGTAAAATCGAGGTTTAGGGTTAGCCTTAGGGTCAGGAATGGCTTTTGGGTTAGAATCCAGTGCATTTAGGCTTAGGGATAGTGTTGAAATTGACGATTTAGTTTTAGCGTTAGAATCAAGCACATTTCGGGATAGAGTTATGGTTAGAATTCGTTAGGGTTACGGTTAGTGTTAGGGTTAGGGGTATGGTTAGAGTGCATTTAGCGGTAGGGGTTGGGGCACGGTTAGCATTAAGGTTAGGGTTAGTGTTGGTAAAATGGAGGTTTAGGGTTAGGCTCAGGGTCAGGATTGCCCTTTGGGTTAGAAGCGAGTGCATTTAGGCTTAAGGTTACTGTCGAGATTGACGAATTAGTGTTAGGGTTAGAATCAAGAACATTACAGTTAGAGTTATGGTTAGAATCCAGTGCATTTAGGGTTAGGCTTAGGCTTAGGGTTACGGTTATGTTTAGGGTGAGGGTTAGAATCGAGTGCATTTAAGGATAGTGTTAGGGTTAGAGTTAGGTTTAGGGTTAGCTTTCGTAGAATCGAGGGTTAGGCTTCGGGTTAAGGTTAGTGTTAGGGTTAGGGTTAGAATGAGGCGCAATTTTAGTGTTATGGTTGGGGTTAGGGTATGGCTTAGAGTGCATTTAGGGGTAGGGGTAGGAGTAGGGCTAGGATTAGGGTCAAAGTTTGTGTTGTTAGAATAGAGGTTTAAGGTTAGGCTAATGGTCAGGATTGCCTTTTGGGTTGTAATCGAATGCATTTAGGGTTAGAGTTAGTGTTGAGATTGACGATTTAGTATTAGGGTTAGAATCGAGCACATTAGGGTTAGAGTTATGGTTAGAATCCAGTGCATTTAGGTTAGGGATAGGGTTAGGATAACGGTTATGTTTAGGGTGAGGGTTAGAATCGAGTCCATTTAAGGATAGTGTTAGGGTTAGAGCTAGGTTAGGGTTAGCTTTCTTAGAATCGACGGTTAGGGTTAGGGTTAGGATTAGGGTTCGGGTTGGGGTCAGGGTTGGGTTTAGGGTTAGGGTTAGAAGTAAGGGCATATTTATTCTTAAGGTTAGGGTTAGGGTTAGGGTTAGAGGGCATTCAGGTGTAGGAGTAGGAGTAGGGTTAGGATTAGGGTTACGGTTTTTGTTGGCAGAATTGAGGTTCAGGCTTAGGCTTAGGGTCAGGATTGCCTTTTGGGTTAGAATCGAGTGCATTTAGGGTTACAGTTAGTGTTGAGATTGACGATTTAGAGTTAAGGTTAGAAACGAGCACATTAGCGTTAGAGTTATGGTTAGAATCTAATGCATTTAGAGTTAGGATTAGGGTTAGGGTTATTAGGGTCAGGGTTTGAATCGAGAGTATTTAAGGATCGTGCTAGTGTTAGAGTTAGGTTTAAGGTTAGCTTTCGTAGAATCGAGGGTTAGGGTTAGGGTTAGGGTTCGGGTTCGGTTTAGAATCGAGCGCATTTTTAGTATGAGGGTTGGGGTAAGCTTACAATTAGAATTGATTTAGGGGTAGGCGTAGGAGGAGGGTTAGGATTAGGGTTACGATTTGTGGTGGTAGAATCGAGGTTTAGGGTTAGGCTTAGGGTCAGGATTGCCTTTTGGGTTAGAATCGAGTGCATTCCGGGTTAGAGTTAGTGATGAGATTGATGATTTAGTGTTAGGGATAGAATCGAGCACATTTAGGGTTAGAGTTATGGTTAGAATTCGTTAGAGTTAGGGTTAGGGATAGGGGTAGGGTAGGGGTTAGAATCACGCACATTTTTAGTGTTAGGGTTAGGGTTAGTGTTAAGGTTAGAGTGCATTTAGAGGTAGGGGTAGCAGCAGAATTAGGATTTGGGTTAGGGTTAGTGATGGTAGAATCGAGGTTGAGGTTTAGGCTTAGGGTCAGGATTGCATTTTGGATCAGAATCGAGTGTATTTAGGCTTTGGGTTAGTGTTCAAAGTGACGATTTAGTGTTAGGGTTTGAATCGAGCACATTTAGGGTTAGAGTAATGGTTAGAATTCAGTGCATTTAGGGTTAGGGTTAGGGTTAGGGTTAGGGTTAGGGTTAGGGTCAGGGTTAAAATCGAGAGCATTTAAGGATAGTGCTAGGGTCGGAGTTAGGTTTAACGTTCGCTTTCATAGAATCCAGGGTTCGGCTTAAGGTTAGGCTTAGGGTGAGGGTTAGGGTTAGAATCGGGCGCATTTTTAGTGTTCTGGTTTTCGTCAGGGTATGGCTTAGAGTGCCTTTAGGGGTAGGGGTAGGAGTAGGGTTAGGACTAGGGTTAAGGTTTGTGTTGGTAAAATCGAGGTTTAGGGTTAGCCTTAGGGTCAGGAATAGCTTTTGGGTTAGAATCCAGTACATTTAGGCTTAGGGATAGTGTTGAAATTGACGATTTAGTTTTAGCGTTAGAATCAAGCACATTTCGGGATAGAGTTATGGTTAGAATTCGTTAGGGTTACGGTTAGTGTTAGGGTTAGGGGTATGGTTAGAGTGCATTTAGCGGTAGGGGTTGGGGCACGGTTAGAATTCAGGTTAGGGTTAGTGTTGATAAAATCGAGGTTTAGGGTTATGCTCAGGGTCAGGATTGTCCTTTGGGTTAGAATCGAGTGCATTTAGGCTTAAGGTTACTGTCGAGATTGACGAATTAGTGTTAGGGTTAGAATCAAGAACATTACTGTTAGAGTTATGGTTAGAATCCAGTGCATTTAGGGTTAGGCTTAGGCTTAGGGTTACGGTTATGTTTAGGGTGAGGGTTAGAATCGAGTGCATTTAAGGATAGTGTTAGGGTTAGAGTTAGATTTAGGGTTAGCTTTCGTAGAATCGAGGGTTAGGCTTCGGGTTAAGGTTAGTGTTAGGGTTAGGGTTAGAATGAGGCGCAATTTTAGTGTTATGGTTGGGGTTAGGGTATGGCTTAGAGTGCATTTAGGGGTAGGGGTAGGAGTAGGGTTAGGATTAGGGTTAAGGTTTGTGTTGTTAGAATAGAGGTTTAAGGTTAGGCTAGTGGTCAGGATTGCCTTTTGGGTTGTAATCGAGTGCATTTAGGATTAGAAATAGTGTTGAGATTGACGATTTAGTATTAGGGTTAGAATCGAGCACATTAGGGTTAGAGTTATGGTTAGAATCCAGTGCATTTAGGTTAGGGATAGGGTTAGGATAACGCTTATGTTTAGGGTGAGGGTTAGAATCGAGTCCATTTAAGGATAGTGTTAGGGTTAGAGCTAGGTTAGGGTTAGCTTTCTTAGAATCGACGGTTAGGGTTAGGGTTAGGATTAGGGTTCGGGTTGGGGTCAGGGTTGGGTTTAGGGTTAGGGTTAGAAGCAAGGGCATATTTATTTTTAAGGATAGGGTTAGGGTTAGGGTTAGAGGGCATTCAGGTGTAGGAGTAAGAGTAGGATTAGGATTAGGGTTACGGTTTGTGGTGGTAGAATCGAGGTTTAGGGTTAGGCTTAGGGTCAGGATTGCCTTTTGGGTTAGAATCGAGTGCATTTCGGGTTAGAGTTAGTGATGAGATTGATGATTTAGTGTTAGGGTTAGAATCGAGCACATTTAGGGTTAGAGTAATCGGTTAGAATTCGTTAGAGTTCGGGATAGGGGTAGGGGTAGGATAGGGGTTAGAATCACGCTCATTTTTAGTGTTAGGGTTAGGGTTAGTGTTAAGGTTAGAGTGCATTTAGAGGTAGGGGTAGCAGCAGAATTAGGATTTGGGTTAGGGTTAGTGATGGTAGAATCGAGGTTGAGGTTTAGGCTTAGGGTCAGGATTGCATTTTGGATCAGAATCGAGTGTATTTAGGCTTTGGGTTAGTGTTCAAAGTGACGATTTAGTGTTAGGGTTTGAATCGAGCACATTTAGGGTTAGAGTAATGGTTAGAATTCAGTGCATTTAGGGTTAGGGTTAGGATTCGGGGTAGGGGTAGGGTTAGGGTTAGGTTTAGGGTCAGGGTTAGAATCGAGAGCATTTCAGGATAGTGCTAGGGTTAGGGTTAGGGTTAGGGTTAAGGTTAGAGTGCATTTAGAGGTAGGCGTAGCAGCAGAATTAGGATTTGGGTTAGGGTTAGTGATGGTAGAATCGAGGTTTAGGTTTAGGCTTAGGGTCAGGATTGCATTTTGGATCAGAATCGAGTGTATTTAGGCTTTGGGTTAGTGTTCAAAGTGACGATTTAGTGTTAGGGTTTGAATCGAGCACATTTAGGGTTAGAGTAATGGTTAGAATTCAGTGCATTTAGGGTTAGGGTTAGGGTTAGGGTTAGGGTCAGGGTTAAAATCGAGAGCATTTAAGGATAGTGCTAGGGTAGGAGTTAGGTTTAACGTTCGCTTTCGTAGAATCCAGGGTTAGGCTTAAGGTTAGGCTTAGGTTGAGGGTTAGGGTTAGAATCAGGCGCATTTTTAGTGTTCTGGTTTTCGTCAGGGTATGGCTTAGAGTGCCTTTAGGGGTGGGGTAGGAGTAGTGTTAGGACTAGGGTTAAGGTTTGTGTTGGTAAAATCGAGGTTTAGGGTTAGCCTTAGGGTCAGGAATGGCTTTTGGGTTAGAATCCAGTGCATTTAGGCTTAGGGATAGTGTTGAAATTGACGATTTAGTTTTAGCGTTAGAATCAAGCACATTTCGGGATAGAGTTATGGTTAGAATTCGTTAGGGTTACGGTTAGTGTTAGGGTTAGGGGTATGGTTAGAGTGCATTTAGCGGTAGGGGTTGGGGCACGGTTAGCATTAAGGTTAGGGTTAGTGTTGGTAAAATCGAGGTTTAGGGTTAGGCTCAGGGTCAGGATTGCCCTTTGGGTTAGAAGCGAGTGCATTTAGGCTTAAGGTTACTGTCGAGATTGACGAATTAGTGTTAGGGTTAGAATCAAGAACATTACTGTTAGAGTTATGGTTAGAATCCAGTGCATTTAGGGTTAGGCTTAGGCTTAGGGTTACGGTTATGTTTAGGGTGAGGGTTAGAATCGAGTGCATTTAAGGATAGTGTTAGGGTTAGAGTTAGATTTAGGGTTAGCTTTCGTAGAATCGAAGGTTAGGCTTCGGGTTAAGGTTAGTGTTAGGGTTAGGGTTAGAATGAGGCGCAATTTTAGTGTTATGGTTGGGGTTAGGGTATGGCTTAGAGTGCATTTAGGGGTAGGGGTAGGAGTAGGGTTAGGATTAGGGTTAAGGTTTGTGTTGTTAGAATAGAGGTTTAAGGTTAGGCTAGTGGTCAGGATTGCCTTTTGTGTTGTAATCGAGTGCATTTAGGGTTAGAGTTAGTGTTGAGATTGACGATTTAGTATTAGGGTTAGAATCGAGCACATTAGGGTTAGAGTTATGGTTAGAATCCAGTGCATTTAGGTTAGGGATAGGGTTAGGATAACGCTTATGTTTAGGGTGAGGGTTGGAATCGAGTCCATTTAAGGATAGTGTTAGGGTTAGAGCTAGGTTAGGGTTAGCTTTCTTAGAATCGACGGTTAGGGTTAGGGTTAGGATTAGGGTTCGGGTTGGGGTCAGGGTTGGGTTTAGGGTTAGGGTTAGAAGCAAGGGCATATTTATTTTTAAGGTTAGGGTTAGGGTTAGGGTTAGAGGGCATTCAGGTGTAGGAGTAGGAGTAGGGTTAGGATTAGGGTTACGGTTTGTGGTGGTAGAATCGAGGTTTAGGGTTAGGCTTAGGGTCAGGATTGCCTTTTGGGTTAGAATCGAGTGCATTTCGGGTTAGAGTTAGTGATGAGATTGATGATTTAGTGTTAGGGTTAGAATCGAGCACATTTAGGGTTAGAGTAATCGGTTAGAATTCGTTAGAGTTCGGGTTAGGGGTAGGGGTAGGATAGGGGTTAGAATCACGCTCATTTTTAGTGTTAGGGTTAGGGTTAGTGTTAAGGTTAGAGTGCATTTAGAGGTAGGGGTAGCAGCAGAATTAGGATTTGGGTTAGGGTTAGTGATGGTAGAATCGAGGTTGAGGTTTAGGCTTAGGGTCAGGATTGCATTTTGGATCAGAATCGAGTGTATTTAGGCTTTGGGTTAGTGTTCAAAGTGACGATTTAGTGTTAGGGTTTGAATCGAGCACATTTAGGGTTAGAGTAATGGTTAGAATTCAGTGCATTTAGGGTTAGGGTTAGGATTCGGGTTAGGGGTAGGGTTAGGGTTAGGTTTAGGGTCAGGGTTAGAATCGAGAGCATTTCAGGATAGTGCTAGGGTTAGGGTTAGGGTTAGGGTTAAGGTTGTAGTGCATTTAGAGGTAGGGGTAGCAGCAGAATTAGGATTTGGGTTAGGGTTAGTGATGGTAGAATCGAGGTTTAGGTTTAGGCTTAGGGTCAGGATTGCATTTTGGATCAGAATCGAGTGTATTTAGGCTTTGGGTTAGTGTTCAAAGTGACGATTTAGTGTTAGGGTTTGAATCGAGCACATTTAGGGTTAGAGTAGTGGTTAGAATTCAGTGCATTTAGGGTTAGGGTTAGGGTTAGGGTTAGGGTCAGGGTTAAAATCCAGAGCATTTAAGGATAGTGCTAGGGTAGGAGTTAGGTTTAACGTTCGCTTTCGTAGAATCCAGGGTTAGGCTTAAGGTTAGGCTTAGGTTGAGGGTTAGGGTTAGAATCAGGCGCATTTTTAGTGTTCTGGTTTTCGTCAGGGTATGGCTTAGAGTGCCTTTAGGGGTGGGGTAGGAGTAGTGTTAGGACTAGGGTTAAGGTTTGTGTTGGTAAAATCGAGGTTTAGGGTTAGCCTTAGGGTCAGGAATGGCTTTTGGGTTAGAATCCAGTGCATTTAGGCTTAGGGATAGTGTTGAAATTGACGATTTAGTTTTAGCGTTAGAATCAAGCACATTTCGGGATAGAGTTATGGTTAGAATTCGTTAGGGTTACGGTTAGTGTTAGGGTTAGGGGTATGGTTAGAGTGCATTTAGCGGTAGGGGTTGGGGCACGGTTAGCATTAAGGTTAGGGTTAGTGTTGGTAAAATGGAGGTTTAGGGTTAGGCTCAGGGTCAGGATTGCCCTTTGGGTTAGAAGCGAGTGCATTTAGGCTTAAGGTTACTGTCGAGATTGACGAATTAGTGTTAGGGTTAGAATCAAGAACATTACAGTTAGAGTTATGGTTAGAATCCAGTGCATTTAGGGTTAGGCTTAGGCTTAGGGTTACGGTTATGTTTAGGGTGAGGGTTAGAATCGAGTGCATTTAAGGATAGTGTTAGGGTTAGAGTTAGGTTTAGGGTTAGCTTTCGTAGAATCGAGGGTTAGGCTTCGGGTTAAGGTTAGTGTTAGGGTTAGGGTTAGAATGAGGCGCAATTTTAGTGTTATGGTTGGGGTTAGGGTATGGCTTAGAGTGCATTTAGGGGTAGGGGTAGGAGTAGGGCTAGGATTAGGGTTAAGGTTTGTGTTGTTAGAATAGAGGTTTAAGGTTAGGCTAATGGTCAGGATTGCCTTTTGGTTTGTAATCGAGTGCATTTAGGGTTAGAGTTAGTGTTGAGATTGACGATTTAGTATTAGGGTTAGAATCGAGCACATTAGGGTTAGAGTTATGGTTAGAATCCAGTGCATTTAGGTTAGGGATAGGGTTAGGATAACGGTTATGTTTAGGGTGAGGGTTAGAATCGAGTCCATTTAAGGATAGTGTTAGGGTTAGAGCTAGGTTAGGGTTAGCTTTCTTAGAATCGACGGTTAGGGTTAGGGTTAGGATTAGGGTTCGGGTTGGGGTCAGGGTTGGGTTTAGGGTTAGGGTTAGAAGTAAGGGCATATTTATTCTTAAGGTTAGGGTTAGGGTTAGGGTTAGAGGGCATTCAGGTGTAGGAGTAGGAGTAGGGTTAGGATTAGGGTTACGGTTTTTGTTGGCAGAATTGAGGTTCAGGCTTAGGCTTAGGGTCAGGATTGCCTTTTGGGTTAGAATCGAGTGCATTTAGGGTTACAGTTAGTGTTGAGATTGACGATTTAGAGTTAAGGTTAGAAACGAGCACATTAGCGTTAGAGTTATGGTTAGAATCTAATGCATTTAGAGTTAGGATTAGGGTTAGGGTTATTAGGGTCAGGGTTTGAATCGAGAGTATTTAAGGATCGTGTTAGTGTTAGAGTTAGGTTTAAGGTTAGCTTTCGTAGAATCGAGGGTTAGGGTTAGGGTTAGGGTTCGGGTTCGGTTTAGAATCGAGCGCATTTTTAGTATGAGGGTTGGGGTAAGCTTACAATTAGAATTGATTTAGGGGTAGGCGTAGGAGGAGGGTTAGGATTAGGGTTACGATTTGTGGTGGTAGAATCGAGGTTTAGGGTTAGGCTTAGGGTCAGGATTGCCTTTTGGGTTAGAATCGAGTGCATTCCGGGTTAGAGTTAGTGATGAGATTGATGATTTAGTGTTAAGGTTAGAATCGAGCACATTTAGGGTTAGAGTTATGGTTAGAATTCGTTAGAGTTAGGGTTAGGGATAGGGGTAGGGTAGGGGTTAGAATCACGCACATTTTTAGTGTTAGGGTTAGGGTTAGTGTTAAGGTTAGAGTGCATTTAGAGGTAGGGGTAGCAGCAGAATTAGGATTTGGGTTAGGGTTAGTGATGGTAGAATCGAGGTTGAGGTTTAGGCTTAGGGTCAGGATTGCATTTTGGATCAGAATCGAGTGTATTTAGGCTTTGGGTTAGTGTTCAAAGTGACGATTTAGTGTTAGGGTTTGAATCGAGCACATTTAGGGTTAGAGTAATGGTTAGAATTCAGTGCATTTAGGGTTAGGGTTAGGGTTAGGGTTAGGGTCAGGGTTAAAATCGAGAGCATTTAAGGATAGTGCTAGGGTAGGAGTTAGGTTTAACGTTCGCTTTCGTAGAATCCAGGGTTAGGCTTAAGGTTAGGCTTAGGTTGAGGGTTAAGGTTAGAATCAGGCGCATTTTTAGTGTTCTGGTTTTCGTCAGGGTATGGCTTAGAGTGCCTTTAGGGGTGGGGTAGGAGTAGTGTTAGGACTAGGGTTAAGGTTTGTGTTGGTAAAATCGAGGTTTAGGGTTAGCCTTAGGGTCAGGAATGGCTTTTGGGTTAGAATCCAGTGCATTTAGGCTTAGGGATAGTGTTGAAATTGACGATTTAGTTTTAGCGTTAGAATCAAGCACATTTCGGGATAGAGTTATGGTTAGAATTCGTTAGGGTTACGGTTAGTGTTAGGGTTAGGGGTATGGTTAGAGTGCATTTAGCGGTAGGGGTTGGGGCACGGTTAGCATTAAGGTTAGGGTTAGTGTTGGTAAAATGGAGGTTTAGGGTTAGGCTCAGGGTCAGGATTGTCCTTTGGGTTAGAATCGAGTGCATTTAGGCTTAAGGTTACTGTCGAGATTGACGAATTAGTGTTAGGGTTAGAATCAAGAACATTACTGTTAGAGTTATGGTTAGAATCCAGTGCATTTAGGGTTAGGCTTAGGCTTAGGGTTACGGTTATGTTTAGGGTGAGGGTTAGAATCGAGTGCATTTAAGGATAGTGTTAGGGTTAGAGTTAGATTTAGGGTTAGCTTTCGTAGAATCGAGGGTTAGGCTTCGGGTTAAGGTTAGTGTTAGGGTTAGGGTTAGAATGAGGCGCAATTTTAGTGTTATGGTTGGGGTTAGGGTATGGCTTAGAGTGCATTTAGGGGTAGGGGTAGGAGTAGGGTTAGGATTAGGGTTAAGGTTTGTGTTGTTAGAATAGAGGTTTAAGGTTAGGCTAGTGGTCAGGATTGCCTTTTGGGTTGTAATCGAGTGCATTTAGGGTTAGAGTTAGTGTTGAGATTGACGATTTAGTATTAGGGTTAGAATCGAGCACATTAGGGTTAGAGTTATGGTTAGAATCCAGTGCATTTAGGTTAGGGATAGGGTTAGGATAACGCTTATGTTTAGGGTGAGGGTTAGAATCGAGTCCATTTAAGGATAGTGTTAGGGTTAGAGCTAGGTTAGGGTTAGCTTTCTTAGAATCGACGGTTAGGGTTAGGGTTAGGATTAGGGTTCGGGTTGGGGTCAGGGTTGGGTTTAGGGTTAGGGTTAGAAGCAAGGGCATATTTATTTTTAAGGTTAGGGTTAGGGTTAGGGTTAGAGGGCATTCAGGTGTAGGAGTAGGAGTAGGGTTAGGATTAGGGTTACGGTTTGTGGTGGTAGAATCGAGGTTTAGGGTTAGGCTTAGGGTCAGGATTGCCTTTTGGGTTAGAATCGAGTGCATTTCGGGTTAGAGTTAGTGATGAGATTGATGATTTAGTGTTAGGGTTAGAATCGAGCACATTTAGGGTTAGAGTAATCGGTTAGAATTCGTTAGAGTTCGGGTTAGGGGTAGGGGTAGGATAGGGGTTAGAATCACGCTCATTTTTAGTGTTAGGGTTAGGGTTAGTGTTAAGGTTAGAGTGCATTTAGAGGTAGGGGTAGCAGCAGAATTAGGATTTGGGTTAGGGTTAGTGATGGTAGAATCGAGGTTGAGGTTTAGGCTTAGGGTCAGGATTGCATTTTGGATCAGAATCGAGTGTATTTAGGCTTTGGGTTAGTGTTCAAAGTGACGATTTAGTGTTAGGGTTTGAATTGAGCACATTTAGGGTTAGAGTAATGGTTAGAATTCAGTGCATTTAGGGTTAGGGTTAGGATTCGGGTTAGGGGTAGGGTTAGGGTTAGGTTTAGGGTCAGGGTTAGAATCGAGAGCATTTCAGGATAGTGCTAGGGTTAGGGTTAGGGTTAGGGTTAAGGTTAGAGTGCATTTAGAGGTAGGGGTAGCAGCAGAATTAGGATTTGGGTTAGGGTTAGTGATGGTAGAATCGAGGTTTAGGTTTAGGCTTAGGGTCAGGATTGCATTTTGGATCAGAATCGAGTGTATTTAGGCTTTGGGTTAGTGTTCAAAGTGACGATTTAGTGTTAGGGTTTGAATCGAGCACATTTAGGGTTAGAGTAGTGGTTAGAATTCAGTGCATTTAGGGTTAGGGTTAGGGTTAGGGTTAGGGTCAGGGTTAAAATCGAGAGCATTTAAGGATAGTGCTAGGGTAGGAGTTAGGTTTAACGTTCGCTTTCGTAGAATCCAGGGTTAGGCTTAAGGTTAGGCTTAGGTTGAGGGTTAGGGTTAGAATCAGGCGCATTTTTAGTGTTCTGGTTTTCGTCAGGGTATGGCTTAGAGTGCCTTTAGGGGTGGGGTAGGAGTAGTGTTAGGACTAGGGTTAAGGTTTGTGTTGGTAAAATCGAGGTTTAGGGTTAGCCTTAGGGTCAGGAATGGCTTTTGGGTTAGAATCCAGTGCATTTAGGCTTAGGGATAGTGTTGAAATTGACGATTTAGTTTTAGCGTTAGAATCAAGCACATTTCGGGATAGAGTTATGGTTAGAATTCGTTAGGGTTACGGTTAGTGTTAGGGTTAGGGGTATGGTTAGAGTGCATTTAGCGGTAGGGGTTGGGGCACGGTTAGCATTAAGGTTAGGGTTAGTGTTGGTGAAATGGAGGTTTAGGGTTAGGCTCAGGGTCAGGATTGCCCTTTGGGTTAGAAGCGAGTGCATTTAGGCTTAAGGTTACTGTCGAGATTGACGAATTAGTGTTAGGGTTAGAATCAAGAACATTACAGTTAGAGTTATGGTTAGAATCCAGTGCATTTAGGGTTAGGCTTAGGCTTAGGGTTACGGTTATGTTTAGGGTGAGGGTTAGAATCGAGTGCATTTAAGGATAGTGTTAGGGTTAGAGTTAGGTTTAGGGTTAGCTTTCGTAGAATCGAGGGTTAGGCTTCGGGTTAAGGTTAGTGTTAGGGTTAGGGTTAGAATGAGGCGCAATTTTAGTGTTATGGTTGGGGTTAGGGTATGGCTTAGAGTGCATTTAGGGGTAGGGGTAGGAGTAGGGCTAGGATTAGGGTTAAGGTTTGTGTTGTTAGAATAGAGGTTTAAGGTTAGGCTAATGGTCAGGATTGCCTTTTGGGTTGTAATCGAGTGCATTTAGGGTTAGAGTTAGTGTTGAGATTGACGATTTAGTATTAGGGTTAGAATCGAGCACATTAGGGTTAGAGTTATGGTTAGAATCCAGTGCATTTAGGTTAGGGATAGGGTTAGGATAACGGTTATGTTTAGGGTGAGGGTTAGAATCGAGTCCATTTAAGGATAGTGTTAGGGTTAGAGCTAGGTTAGGGTTAGCTTTCTTAGAATCGACGGTTAGGGTTAGGGTTAGGATTAGGGTTCGGGTTGGGGTCAGGGTTGGGTTTAGGGTTAGGGTTAGAAGTAAGGGCATATTTATTCTTAAGGTTAGGGTTAGGGTTAGGGTTAGAGGGCATTCAGGTGTAGGAGTAGGAGTCGGGTTAGGATTAGGGTTACGGTTTTTGTTGGCAGAATTGAAGTTCAGGCTTAGGCTTAGGGTCAGGATTGCCTTTTGGGTTAGAATCGAGTGCATTTAGGGTTACAGTTAGTGTTGAGATTGACGATTTAGTGTTAAGGTTAGAAACGAGCACATTAGCGTTAGAGTTATGGTTAGAATCTAATGCATTTAGAGTTAGGATTAGGGTTAGGGTTATTAGGGTCAGGGTTTGAATCGAGAGTATTTAAGGATCGTGTTAGTGTTAGAGTTAGGTTTAAGGTTAGCTTTCGTAGAATCGAGGGTTAGGGTTAGGGTTAGGGTTCGGGTTCGGTTTAGAATCGAGCGCATTTTTAGTATGAGGGTTGGGGTAAGCTTACAATTAGAATTGATTTAGGGGTAGGCGTAGGAGGAGGGTTAGGATTAGGGTTACGATTTGTGGTGGTAGAATCGAGGTTTAGGGTTAGGCTTAGGGTCAGGATTGCCTTTTGGGTTAGAATCGAGTGCATTCCGGGTTAGAGTTAGTGATGAGATTGATGATTTAGTGTTAAGGTTAGAATCGAGCACATTTAGGGTTAGAGTTATGGGTAGAATTCGTTAGAGTTAGGGTTAGGGATAGGGGTAGGGTAGGGGTTAGAATCACGCACATTTTTAGTGTTAGGGTTAGGGTTAGTGTTAAGGTTAGAGTGCATTTAGAGGTAGGGGTAGCAGCAGAATTAGGATTTGGGTTAGGGTTAGTGATGGTAGAATCGAGGTTGAGGTTTAGGCTTAGGGTCAGGATTGCATTTTGGATCAGAATCGAGTGTATTTAGGCTTTGGGTTAGTGTTCAAAGTGACGATTTAGTGTTAGGGTTTGAATCGAGCACATTTAGGGTTAGAGTAATGGTTAGAATTCAGTGCATTTAGGGTTAGGGTTAGGATTCGGGTTAGGGGTAGGGTTAGGGTTAGGTTTAGGGTCAGGGTTAGAATCGAGAGCATTTCAGGATAGTGCTAGGGTTAGGGTTAGGGTTAGGGTTAAGGTTGTAGTGCATTTAGAGGTAGGGGTAGCAGCAGAATTAGGATTTGGGTTAGGGTTAGTGATGGTAGAATCGAGGTTTAGGTTTAGGCTTAGGGTCAGGATTGCATTTTGGATCAGAATCGAGTGTATTTAGGCTTTGGGTTAGTGTTCAAAGTGACGATTTAGTGTTAGGGTTTGAATCGAGCACATTTAGGGTTAGAGTAGTGGTTAGAATTCAGTGCATTTAGGGTTAGGGTTAGGGTTAGGGTTAGGGTCAGGGTTAAAATCGAGAGCATTTAAGGATAGTGCTAGGGTAGGAGTTAGGTTTAACGTTCGCTTTCGTAGAATCCAGGGTTAGGCTTAAGGTTAGGCTTAGGTTGAGGGTTAGGGTTAGAATCAGGCGCATTTTTAGTGTTCTGGTTTTCGTCAGGGTATGGCTTAGAGTGCCTTTAGGGGTGGGGTAGGAGTAGTGTTAGGACTAGGGTTAAGGTTTGTGTTGGTAAAATCGAGGTTTAGGGTTAGCCTTAGGGTCAGGAATGGCTTTTGGGTTAGAATCCAGTGCATTTAGGCTTAGGGATAGTGTTGAAATTGACGATTTAGTTTTAGCGTTAGAATCAAGCACATTTCGGGATAGAGTTATGGTTAGAATTCGTTAGGGTTACGGTTAGTGTTAGGGTTAGGGGTATGGTTAGAGTGCATTTAGCGGTAGGGGTTGGGGCACGGTTAGCATTAAGGTTAGGGTTAGTGTTGGTAAAATGGAGGTTTAGGGTTAGGCTCAGGGTCAGGATTGCCCTTTGGGTTAGAAGCGAGTGCATTTAGGCTTAAGGTTACTGTCGAGATTGACGAATTAGTGTTAGGGTTAGAATCAAGAACATTACAGTTAGAGTTATGGTTAGAATCCAGTGCATTTAGGGTTAGGCTTAGGCTTAGGGTTACGGTTATGTTTAGGGTGAGGGTTAGAATCGAGTGCATTTAAGGATAGTGTTAGGGTTAGAGTTAGGTTTAGGGTTAGCTTTCGTAGAATCGAGGGTTAGGCTTCGGGTTAAGGTTAGTGTTAGGGTTAGGGTTAGAATGAGGCGCAATTTTAGTGTTATGGTTGGGGTTAGGGTATGGCTTAGAGTGCATTTAGGGGTAGGGGTAGGAGTAGGGCTAGGATTAGGGTTAAGGTTTGTGTTGTTAGAATAGAGGTTTAAGGTTAGGCTAATGGTCAGGATTGCCTTTTGGGTTGTAATCGAGTGCATTTAGGGTTAGAGTTAGTGTTGAGATTGACGATTTAGTATTAGGGTTAGAATCGAGCACATTAGGGTTAGAGTTATGGTTAGAATCCAGTGCATTTAGGTTAGGGATAGGGTTAGGATAACGGTTATGTTTAGGGTGAGGGTTAGAATCGAGTCCATTTAAGGATAGTGTTAGGGTTAGAGCTAGGTTAGGGTTAGCTTTCTTAGAATCGACGGTTAGGGTTAGGGTTAGGATTAGGGTTCGGGTTGGGGTCAGGGTTGGGTTTAGGGTTAGGGTTAGAAGTAAGGGCATATTTATTCTTAAGGTTAGGGTTAGGGTTAGGGTTAGAGGGCATTCAGGTGTAGGAGTAGGAGTAGGGTTAGGATTAGGGTTACGGTTTTTGTTGGCAGAATTGAGGTTCAGGCTTAGGCTTAGGGTCAGGATTGCCTTTTGGGTTAGAATCGAGTGCATTTAGGGTTACAGTTAGTGTTGAGATTGACGATTTAGAGTTAAGGTTAGAAACGAGCACATTAGCGTTAGAGTTATGGTTAGAATCTAATGCATTTAGAGTTAGGATTAGGGTTAGGGTTATTAGGGTCAGGGTTTGAATCGAGAGTATTTAAGGATCGTGTTAGTGTTAGAGTTAGGTTTAAGGTTAGCTTTCGTAGAATCGAGGCTTAGGGTTAGGGTTAGGGTTCGGGTTCGGTTTAGAATCGAGCGCATTTTTAGTATGAGGGTTGGGGTAAGCTTACAATTAGAATTGATTTAGGGGTAGGCGTAGGAGGAGGGTTAGGATTAGGGTTACGATTTGTGGTGGTAGAATCGAGGTTTAGGGTTAGGCTTAGGGTCAGGATTGCCTTTTGGGTTAGAATCGAGTGCATTCCGGGTTAGAGTTAGTGATGAGATTGATGATTTAGTGTTAAGGTTAGAATCGAGCACATTTAGGGTTAGAGTTATGGTTAGAATTCGTTAGAGTTAGGGTTAGGGATAGGGGTAGGGTAGGGGTTAGAATCACGCACATTTTTAGTGTTAGGGTTAGGGTTAGTGTTAAGGTTAGAGTGCATTTAGAGGTAGGGGTAGCAGCAGAATTAGGATTTGGGTTAGGGTTAGTGATGGTAGAATCGAGGTTGAGGTTTAGGCTTAGGGTCAGGATTGCATTTTGGATCAGAATCGAGTGTATTTAGGCTTTGGGTTAGTGTTCAAAGTGACGATTTAGTGTTAGGGTTTGAATCGAGCACATTTAGGGTTAGAGTAATGGTTAGAATTCAGTGCATTTAGGGTTAGGGTTAGGGTTAGGGTTAGGGTCAGGGTTAAAATCGAGAGCATTTAAGGATAGTGCTAGGGTAGGAGTTAGGTTTAACGTTCGCTTTCGTAGAATCCAGGGTTAGGCTTAAGGTTAGGCTTAGGTTGAGGGTTAAGGTTAGAATCAGGCGCATTTTTAGTGTTCTGGTTTTCGTCAGGGTATGGCTTAGAGTGCCTTTAGGGGTGGGGTAGGAGTAGTGTTAGGACTAGGGTTAAGGTTTGTGTTGGTAAAATCGAGGTTTAGGGTTAGCCTTAGGGTCAGGAATGGCTTTTGGGTTAGAATCCAGTGCATTTAGGCTTAGGGATAGTGTTGAAATTGACGATTTAGTTTTAGCGTTAGAATCAAGCACATTTCGGGATAGAGTTATGGTTAGAATTCGTTAGGGTTACGGTTAGTGTTAGGGTTAGGGGTATGGTTAGAGTGCATTTAGCGGTAGGGGTTGGGGCACGGTTAGCATTAAGGTTAGGGTTAGTGTTGGTAAAATGGAGGTTTAGGGTTAGGCTCAGGGTCAGGATTGTCCTTTGGGTTAGAATCGAGTGCATTTAGGCTTAAGGTTACTGTCGAGATTGACGAATTAGTGTTAGGGTTAGAATCAAGAACATTACTGTTAGAGTTATGGTTAGAATCCAGTGCATTTAGGGTTAGGCTTAGGCTTAGGGTTACGGTTATGTTTAGGGTGAGGGTTAGAATCGAGTGCATTTAAGGATAGTGTTAGGGTTAGAGTTAGATTTAGGGTTAGCTTTCGTAGAATCGAGGGTTAGGCTTCGGGTTAAGGTTAGTGTTAGGGTTAGGGTTAGAATGAGGCGCAATTTTAGTGTTATGGTTGGGGTTAGGGTATGGCTTAGAGTGCATTTAGGGGTAGGGGTAGGAGTAGGGTTAGGATTAGGGTTAAGGTTTGTGTTGTTAGAATAGAGGTTTAAGGTTAGGCTAGTGGTCAGGATTGCCTTTTGGGTTGTAATCGAGTGCATTTAGGGTTAGAGTTAGTGTTGAGATTGACGATTTAGTATTAGGGTTAGAATCGAGCACATTAGGGTTAGAGTTATGGTTAGAATCCAGTGCATTTAGGTTAGGGATAGGGTTAGGATAACGCTTATGTTTAGGGTGAGGGTTAGAATCGAGTCCATTTAAGGATAGTGTTAGGGTTAGAGCTAGGTTAGGGTTAGCTTTCTTAGAATCGACGGTTAGGGTTAGGGTTAGGATTAGGGTTCGGGTTGGGGTCAGGGTTGGGTTTAGGGTTAGGGTTAGAAGCAAGGGCATATTTATTTTTAAGGTTAGGGTTAGGGTTAGGGTTAGAGGGCATTCAGGTGTAGGAGTAGGAGTAGGGTTAGGATTAGGGTTACGGTTTGTGGTGGTAGAATCGAGGTTTAGGGTTAGGCTTAGGGTCAGGATTGCCTTTTGGGTTAGAATCGAGTGCATTTCGGGTTAGAGTTAGTGATGAGATTGATGATTTAGTGTTAGGGTTAGAATCGAGCACATTTAGGGTTAGAGTAATCGGTTAGAATTCGTTAGAGTTCGGGTTAGGGGTAGGGGTAGGATAGGGTTTAGAATCACGCTCATTTTTAGTGTTAGGGTTAGGGTTAGTGTTAAGGTTAGAGTGCATTTAGAGGTAGGGGTAGCAGCAGAATTAGGATTTGGGTTAGGGTTAGTGATGGTAGAATCGAGGTTGAGGTTTAGGCTTAGGGTCAGGATTGCATTTTGGATCAGAATCGAGTGTATTTAGGCTTTGGGTTAGTGTTCAAAGTGACGATTTAGTGTTAGGGTTTGAATCGAGCACATTTAGGGTTAGAGTAATGGTTAGAATTCAGTGCATTTAGGGTTAGGGTTAGGATTCGGGTTAGGGGTAGGGTTAGGGTTAGGTTTAGGGTCAGGGTTAGAATCGAGAGCATTTCAGGATAGTGCTAGGGTTAGGGTTAGGGTTAGGGTTAAGGTTGTAGTGCATTTAGAGGTAGGGGTAGCAGCAGAATTAGGATTTGGGTTAGGGTTAGTGATGGTAGAATCGAGGTTTAGGTTTAGGCTTAGGGTCAGGATTGCATTTTGGATCAGAATCGAGTGTATTTAGGCTTTGGGTTAGTGTTCAAAGTGACGATTTAGTGTTAGGGTTTGAATCGAGCACATTTAGGGTTAGAGTAGTGGTTAGAATTCAGTGCATTTAGGGTTAGGGTTAGGGTTAGGGTTAGGGTCAGGGTTAAAATCGAGAGCATTTAAGGATAGTGCTAGGGTAGGAGTTATGTTTAACGTTCGCTTTCGTAGAATCCAGGGTTAGGCTTAAGGTTAGGCTTAGGTTGAGGGTTAGGGTTAGAATCAGGCGCATTTTTAGTGTTCTGGTTTTCGTCAGGGTATGGCTTAGAGTGCCTTTAGGGGTGGGGTAGGAGTAGTGTTAGGACTAGGGTTAAGGTTTGTGTTGGTAAAATCGAGGTTTAGGGTTAGCCTTAGGGTCAGGAATGGCTTTTGGGTTAGAATCCAGTGCATTTAGGCTTAGGGATAGTGTTGAAATTGACGATTTAGTTTTAGCGTTAGAATCAAGCACATTTCGGGATAGAGTTATGGTTAGAATTCGTTAGGGTTACGGTTAGTGTTAGGGTTAGGGGTATGGTTAGAGTGCATTTAGCGGTAGGGGTTGGGGCACGGTTAGCATTAAGGTTAGGGTTAGTGTTGGTAAAATGGAGGTTTAGGGTTAGGCTCAGGGTCAGGATTGCCCTTTGGGTTAGAAGCGAGTGCATTTAGGCTTAAGGTTACTGTCGAGATTGACGAATTAGTGTTAGGGTTAGAATCAAGAACATTACAGTTAGAGTTATGGTTAGAATCCAGTGCATTTAGGGTTAGGCTTAGGCTTAGGGTTACGGTTATGTTTAGGGTGAGGGTTAGAATCGAGTGCATTTAAGGATAGTGTTAGGGTTAGAGTTAGGTTTAGGGTTAGCTTTCGTAGAATCGAGGGTTAGGCTTCGGGTTAAGGTTAGTGTTAGGGTTAGGGTTAGAATGAGGCGCAATTTTAGTGTTATGGTTGGGGTTAGGGTATGGCTTAGAGTGCATTTAGGGGTAGGGGTAGGAGTAGGGCTAGGATTAGGGTTAAGGTTTGTGTTGTTAGAATAGAGGTTTAAGGTTAGGCTAATGGTCAGGATTGCCTTTTGGGTTGTAATCGAGTGCATTTAGGGTTAGAGTTAGTGTTGAGATTGACGATTTAGTATTAGGGTTAGAATCGAGCACATTAGGGTTAGAGTTATGGTTAGAATCCAGTGCATTTAGGTTAGGGATAGGGTTAGGATAACGCTTATGTTTAGGGTGAGGGTTAGAATCGAGTCCATTTAAGGATAGTGTTAGGGTTAGAGCTAGGTTAGGGTTAGCTTTCTTAGAATCGACGGTTAGGGTTAGGGTTAGGATTAGGGTTCGGGTTGGGGTCAGGGTTGGGTTTAGGGTTAGGGTTAGAAGTAAGGGCATATTTATTCTTAAGGTTAGGGTTAGGGTTAGGGTTAGAGGGCATTCAGGTGTAGGAGTAGGAGTAGGGTTAGGATTAGGGTTACGGTTTTTGTTGGCAGAATTGAGGTTCAGGCTTAGGCTTAGGGTCAGGATTGCCTTTTGGGTTAGAATCGAGTGCATTTAGGGTTACAGTTAGTGTTGAGATTGACGATTTAGTGTTAAGGTTAGAAACGAGCACATTAGCGTTAGAGTTATGGTTAGAATCTAATGCATTTAGAGTTAGGATTAGGGTTAGGGTTATTAGGGTCAGGGTTTGAATCGAGAGTATTTAAGGATCGTGTTAGTGTTAGAGTTAGGTTTAAGGTTAGCTTTCGTAGAATCGAGGCTTAGGGTTAGGGTTAGGGTTCGGGTTCGGTTTAGAATCGAGCGCATTTTTAGTATGAGGGTTGGGGTAAGCTTACAATTAGAATTGATTTAGGGGTAGGCGTAGGAGGAGGGTTAGGATTAGGGTTACGATTTGTGGTGGTAGAATCGAGGTTTAGGGTTAGGCTTAGGGTCAGGATTGCCTTTTGGGTTAGAATCGAGTGCATTCCGGGTTAGAGTTAGTGATGAGATTGATGATTTAGTGTTAAGGTTAGAATCGAGCACATTTAGGGTTAGAGTTATGGTTAGAATTCGTTAGAGTTAGGGTTAGGGATAGGGGTAGGGTAGGGGTTAGAATCACGCACATTTTTAGTGTTAGGGTTAGGGTTAGTGTTAAGGTTAGAGTGCATTTAGAGGTAGGGGTAGCAGCAGAATTAGGATTTGGGTTAGGGTTAGTGATGGTAGAATCGAGGTTTAGGTTTAGGCTTAGGGTCAGGATTGCATTTTGGATCAGAATCGAGTGTATTTAGGCTTTGGGTTAGTGTTCAAAGTGACGATTTAGTGTTAGGGTTTGAATCGAGCACATTTAGGGTTAGAGTAATGGTTAGAATTCAGTGCATTTAGGGTTAGGGTTAGGGTTAGGGTTAGGGTCAGGGTTAAAATCGAGAGCATTTAAGGATAGTGCTAGGGTAGGAGTTAGGTTTAACGTTCGCTTTCGTAGAATCCAGGGTTCGGCTTAAGGTTAGGCTTAGGTTGAGGGTTAGGGTTAGAATCAGGCGCATTTTTAGTGTTCTGGTTTTCGTCAGGGTATGGCTTAGAGTGCCTTTAGGGGTGGGGTAGGAGTAGTGTTAGGACTAGGGTTAAGGTTTGTGTTGGTAAAATCGAGGTTTAGGGTTAGCCTTAGGGTCAGGAATGGCTTTTGGGTTAGAATCCAGTGCATTTAGGCTTAGGGATAGTGTTGAAATTGACGATTTAGTTTTAGCGTTAGAATCAAGCACATTTCGGGATAGAGTTATGGTTAGAATTCGTTAGGGTTACGGTTAGTGTTAGGGTTAGGGGTATGGTTAGAGTGCATTTAGCGGTAGGGGTTGGGGCACGGTTAGCATTAAGGTTAGGGTTAGTGTTGGTAAAATCGAGGTTTAGGGTTAGGCTCAGGGTCAGGATTGCCCTTTGGGTTAGAAGCGAGTGCATTTAGGCTTAAGGTTACTGTCGAGATTGACGAATTAGTGTTAGGGTTAGAATCAAGAACATTACAGTTAGAGTTATGGTTAGAATCCAGTGCATTTAGGGTTAGGCTTAGGCTTAGGGTTACGGTTATGTTTAGGGTGAGGGTTAGAATCGAGTGCATTTAAGGATAGTGTTAGGGTTAGAGTTAGGTTTAGGGTTAGCTTTCGTAGAATCGAGGGTTAGGCTTCGGGTTAAGGTTAGTGTTAGGGTTAGGGTTAGAATGAGGCGCAATTTTAGTGTTATGGTTGGGGTTAGGGTATGGCTTAGAGTGCATTTAGGGGTAGGGGTAGGAGTAGGGCTAGGATTAGGGTTAAGGTTTGTGTTGTTAGAATAGAGGTTTAAGGTTAGGCTAATGGTCAGGATTGCCTTTTGGGTTGTAATCGAGTGCATTTAGGGTTAGAGTTAGTGTTGAGATTGACGATTTAGTATTAGGGTTAGAATCGAGCACATTAGGGTTAGAGTTATGGTTAGAATCCAGTGCATTTAGGTTAGGGATAGGGTTAGGATAACGGTTATGTTTAGGGTGAGGGTTAGAATCGAGTCCATTTAAGGATAGTGTTAGGGTTAGAGCTAGGTTAGGGTTAGCTTTCTTAGAATCGACGGTTAGGGTTAGGGTTAGGATTAGGGTTCGGGTTGGGGTCAGGGTTGGGTTTAGGGTTAGGGTTAGAAGTAAGGGCATATTTATTCTTAAGGTTAGGGTTAGGGTTAGGGTTAGAGGGCATTCAGGTGTAGGAGTAGGAGTAGGGTTAGGATTAGGGTTACGGTTTTTGTTGGCAGAATTGAGGTTCAGGCTTAGGCTTAGGGTCAGGATTGCCTTTTGGGTTAGAATCGAGTGCATTTAGGGTTACAGTTAGTGTTGAGATTGACGATTTAGTGTTAAGGTTAGAAACGAGCACATTAGCGTTAGAGTTATGGTTAGAATCTAATGCATTTAGAGTTAGGATTAGGGTTAGGGTTATTAGGGTCAGGGTTTGAATCGAGAGTATTTAAGGATCGTGTTAGTGTTAGAGTTAGGTTTAAGGTTAGCTTTCGTAGAATCGAGGGTTAGGGTTAGGGTTAAGGTTCGGGTTCGGTTTAGAATCGAGCGCATTTTTAGTATGAGGGTTGGGGTAAGCTTACAATTAGAATTGATTTAGGGGTAGGCGTAGGAGGAGGGTTAGGATTAGGGTTACGATTTGTGGTGGTAGAATCGAGGTTTAGGGTTAGGCTTAGGGTCAGGATTGCCTTTTGGGTTAGAATCGAGTGCATTCCGGGTTAGAGTTAGTGATGAGATTGATGATTTAGTGTTAAGGTTAGAATCGAGCACATTTAGGGTTAGAGTTATGGTTAGAATTCGTTAGAGTTAGGGTTAGGGATAGGGGTAGGGTAGGGGTTAGAATCACGCACATTTTTAGTGTTAGGGTTAGGGTTAGTGTTAAGGTTAGAGTGCATTTAGAGGTAGGGGTAGCAGCAGAATTAGGATTTGGGTTAGGGTTAGTGATGGTAGAATCGAGGTTTAGGTTTAGGCTTAGGGTCAGGATTGCATTTTGGATCAGAATCGAGTGTATTTAGGCTTTGGGTTAGTGTTCAAAGTGACGATTTAGTGTTAGGGTTTGAATCGAGCACATTTAGGGGTAGAGTAGTGGTTAGAATTCAGTGCATTTAGGGTTAGGGTTAGGGTTAGGGTTAGGGTCAGGGTTAAAATCGAGAGCATTTAAGGATAGTGCTAGGGTAGGAGTTAGGTTTAACGTTCGCTTTCGTAGAATCCAGCGTTAGGCTTAAGGTTAGGCTTAGGTTGAGGGTTAGGGTTAGAATCAGGCGCATTTTTAGTGTTCTGGTTTTCGTCAGGGTATGGCTTAGAGTGCCTTTAGGGGTGGGGTAGGAGTAGTGTTAGGACTAGGGTTAAGGTTTGTGTTGGTAAAATCGAGGTTTAGGGTTAGCCTTAGGGTCAGGAATGGCTTTTGGGTTAGAATCCAGTGCATTTAGGCTTAGGGATAGTGTTGAAATTGACGATTTAGTTTTAGCGTTAGAATCAAGCACATTTCGGGATAGAGTTATGGTTAGAATTCGTTAGGGTTACGGTTAGTGTTAGGGTTAGGGGTATGGTTAGAGTGCATTTAGCGGTAGGGGTTGGGGCACGGTTAGCATTAAGGTTAGGGTTAGTGTTGGTAAAATGGAGGTTTAGGGTTAGGCTCAGGGTCAGGATTGCCCTTTGGGTTAGAAGCGAGTGCATTTAGGCTTAAGGTTACTGTCGAGATTGACGAATTAGTGTTAGGGTTAGAATCAAGAACATTACAGTTAGAGTTATGGTTAGAATCCAGTGCATTTAGGGTTAGGCTTAGGCTTAGGGTTACGGTTATGTTTAGGGTGAGGGTTAGAATCGAGTGCATTTAAGGATAGTGTTAGGGTTAGAGTTAGGTTTAGGGTTAGCTTTCGTAGAATCGAGGGTTAGGCTTCGGGTTAAGGTTAGTGTTAGGGTTAGGGTTAGAATGAGGCGCAATTTTAGTGTTATGGTTGGGGTTAGGGTATGGCTTAGAGTGCATTTAGGGGTAGGGGTAGGAGTAGGGCTAGGATTAGGGTTAAGGTTTGTGTTGTTAGAATAGAGGTTTAAGGTTAGGCTAATGGTCAGGATTGCCTTTTGGGTTGTAATCGAGTGCATTTAGGGTTAGAGTTAGTGTTGAGATTGACGATTTAGTATTAGGGTTAGAATCGAGCACATTAGGGTTAGAGTTATGGTTAGAATCCAGTGCATTTAGGTTAGGGATAGGGTTAGGATAACGGTTATGTTTAGGGTGAGGGTTAGAATCGAGTCCATTTAAGGATAGTGTTAGGGTTAGAGCTAGGTTAGGGTTAGCTTTCTTAGAATCGACGGTTAGGGTTAGGGTTAGGATTAGGGTTCGGGTTGGGGTCAGGGTTGGGTTTAGGGTTAGGGTTAGAAGTAAGGGCATATTTATTCTTAAGGTTAGGGTTAGGGTTAGGGTTAGAGGGCATTCAGGTGTAGGAGTAGGAGTAGGGTTAGGATTAGGGTTACGGTTTTTGTTGGCAGAATTGAGGTTCAGGCTTAGGCTTAGGGTCAGGATTGCCTTTTGGGTTAGAATCGAGTGCATTTAGGGTTACAGTTAGTGTTGAGATTGACGATTTAGTGTTAAGGTTAGAAACGAGCACATTAGCGTTAGAGTTATGGTTAGAATCTAATGCATTTAGAGTTAGGATTAGGGTTAGGGTTATTAGGGTCAGGGTTTGAATCGAGAGTATTTAAGGATCGTGTTAGTGTTAGAGTTAGGTTTAAGGTTAGCTTTCGTAGAATCGAGGCTTAGGGTTAGGGTTAGGGTTCGGGTTCGGTTTAGAATCGAGCGCATTTTTAGTATGAGGGTTGGGGTAAGCTTACAATTAGAATTGATTTAGGGGTAGGCGTAGGAGGAGGGTTAGGATTAGGGTTACGATTTGTGGTGGTAGAATCGAGGTTTAGGTTTAGGCTTAGGGTCAGGATTGCATTTTGGATCAGAATCGAGTGTATTTAGGCTTTGGGTTAGTGTTCAAAGTGACGATTTAGTGTTAGGGTTTGAATCGAGCACATTTAGGGTTAGAGTAATGGTTAGAATTCAGTGCATTTAGGGTTAGGGTTAGGATTCGGGTTAGGGGTAGGGTTAGGGTTAGGTTTAGGGTCAGGGTTAGAATCGAGAGCATTTCAGGATAGTGCTAGGGTTAGGGTTAGGGTTAGGGTTAAGGTTGTAGTGCATTTAGAGGTAGGGGTAGCAGCAGAATTAGGATTTGGGTTAGGGTTAGTGATGGTAGAATCGAGGTTTAGGTTTAGGCTTAGGGTCAGGATTGCATTTTGGATCAGAATCGAGTGTATTTAGGCTTTGGGTTAGTGTTCAAAGTGACGATTTAGTGTTAGGGTTTGAATCGAGCACATTTAGGGGTAGAGTAGTGGTTAGAATTCAGTGCATTTAGGGTTAGGGTTAGGGTTAGGGTTAGGGTCAGGGTTAAAATCGAGAGCATTTAAGGATAGTGCTAGGGTAGGAGTTAGGTTTAACGTTCGCTTTCGTAGAATCCAGCGTTAGGCTTAAGGTTAGGCTTAGGTTGAGGGTTAGGGTTAGAATCAGGCGCATTTTTAGTGTTCTGGTTTTCGTCAGGGTATGGCTTAGAGTGCCTTTAGGGGTGGGGTAGGAGTAGTGTTAGGACTAGGGTTAAGGTTTGTGTTGGTAAAATCGAGGTTTAGGGTTAGCCTTAGGGTCAGGAATGGCTTTTGGGTTAGAATCCAGTGCATTTAGGCTTAGGGATAGTGTTGAAATTGACGATTTAGTTTTAGCGTTAGAATCAAGCACATTTCGGGATAGAGTTATGGTTAGAATTCGTTAGGGTTACGGTTAGTGTTAGGGTTAGGGGTATGGTTAGAGTGCATTTAGCGGTAGGGGTTGGGGCACGGTTAGCATTAAGGTTAGGGTTAGTGTTGGTAAAATGGAGGTTTAGGGTTAGGCTCAGGGTCAGGATTGCCCTTTGGGTTAGAAGCGAGTGCATTTAGGCTTAAGGTTACTGTCGAGATTGACGAATTAGTGTTAGGGTTAGAATCAAGAACATTACAGTTAGAGTTATGGTTAGAATCCAGTGCATTTAGGGTTAGGCTTAGGCTTAGGGTTACGGTTATGTTTAGGGTGAGGGTTAGAATCGAGTGCATTTAAGGATAGTGTTAGGGTTAGAGTTAGGTTTAGGGTTAGCTTTCGTAGAATCGAGGGTTAGGCTTCGGGTTAAGGTTAGTGTTAGGGTTAGGGTTAGTATGAGGCGCAATTTTAGTGTTATGGTTGGGGTTAGGGTATGGCTTAGAGTGCATTTAGGGGTAGGGGTAGGAGTAGGGCTAGGATTAGGGTTAAGGTTTGTGTTGTTAGAATAGAGGTTTAAGGTTAGGCTAATGGTCAGGATTGCCTTTTGGGTTGTAATCGAGTGCATTTAGGGTTAGAGTTAGTGTTGAGATTGACGATTTAGTATTAGGGTTAGAATCGAGCACATTAGGGTTAGAGTTATGGTTAGAATCCAGTGCATTTAGGTTAGGGATAGGGTTAGGATAACGGTTATGTTTAGGGTGAGGGTTAGAATCGAGTCCATTTAAGGATAGTGTTAGGGTTAGAGCTAGGTTAGGGTTAGCTTTCTTAGAATCGACGGTTAGGGTTAGGGTTAGGATTAGGGTTCGGGTTGGGGTCAGGGTTGGGTTTAGGGTTAGGGTTAGAAGTAAGGGCATATTTATTCTTAAGGTTAGGGTTAGGGTTAGGGTTAGAGGGCATTCAGGTGTAGGAGTAGGAGTCGGGTTAGGATTAGGGTTACGGTTTTTGTTGGCAGAATTGAGGTTCAGGCTTAGGCTTAGGGTCAGGATTGCCTTTTGGGTTAGAATCGAGTGCATTTAGGGTTACAGTTAGTGTTGAGATTGACGATTTAGTGTTAAGGTTAGAAACGAGCACATTAGCGTTAGAGTTATGGTTAGAATCTAATGCATTTAGAGTTAGGATTAGGGTTAGGGTTATTAGGGTCAGGGTTTGAATCGAGAGTATTTAAGGATCGTGTTAGTGTTAGAGTTAGGTTTAAGGTTAGCTTTCGTAGAATCGAGGGTTAGGGTTAGGGTTAGGGTTCGGGTTCGGTTTAGAATCGAGCGCATTTTTAGTATGAGGGTTGGGGTAAGCTTACAATTAGAATTGATTTAGGGGTAGGCGTAGGAGGAGGGTTAGGATTAGGGTTACGATTTGTGGTGGTAGAATCGAGGTTTAGGGTTAGGCTTAGGGTCAGGATTGCCTTTTGGGTTAGAATCGAGTGCATTCCGGGTTAGAGTTAGTGATGAGATTGATGATTTAGTGTTAAGGTTAGAATCGAGCACATTTAGGGTTAGAGTTATGGTTAGAATTCGTTAGAGTTAGGGTTAGGGATAGGGGTAGGGTAGGGGTTAGAATCACGCACATTTTTAGTGTTAGGGTTAGGGTTAGTGTTAAGGTTAGAGTGCATTTAGAGGTAGGGGTAGCAGCAGAATTAGGATTTGGGTTAGGGTTAGTGATGGTAGAATCGAGGTTGAGGTTTAGGCTTAGGGTCAGGATTGCATTTTGGATCAGAATCGAGTGTATTTAGGCTTTGGGTTAGTGTTCAAAGTGACGATTTAGTGTTAGGGTTTGAATCGAGCACATTTAGGGTTAGAGTAATGGTTAGAATTCAGTGCATTTAGGGTTAGGGTTAGGATTCGGGTTAGGGGTAGGGTTAGGGTTAGGTTTAGGGTCAGGGTTAGAATCGAGAGCATTTCAGGATAGTGCTAGGGTTAGGGTTAGGGTTAGGGTTAAGGTTATAGTGCATTTAGAGGTAGGGGTAGCAGCAGAATTAGGATTTGGGTTAGGGTTAGTGATGGTAGAATCGAGGTTTAGGTTTAGGCTTAGGGTCAGGATTGCATTTTGGATCAGAATCGAGTGTATTTAGGCTTTGGGTTAGTGTTCAAAGTGACGATTTAGTGTTAGGGTTTGAATCGAGCACATTTAGGGGTAGAGTAGTGGTTAGAATTCAGTGCATTTAGGGTTAGGGTTAGGGTTAGGGTTAGGGTCAGGGTTAAAATCGAGAGCATTTAAGGATAGTGCTAGTGTAGGAGTTAGGTTTAACGTTCGCTTTCGTAGAATCCAGCGTTAGGCTTAAGGTTAGGCTTAGGTTGAGGGTTAGGGTTAGAATCAGGCGCATTTTTAGTGTTCTGGTTTTCGTCAGGGTATGGCTTAGAGTGCCTTTAGGGGTGGGGTAGGAGTAGTGTTAGGACTAGGGTTAAGGTTTGTGTTGGTAAAATCGAGGTTTAGGGTTAGCCTTAGGGTCAGGAATGGCTTTTGGGTTAGAATCCAGTGCATTTAGGCTTAGGGATAGTGTTGAAATTGACGATTTAGTTTTAGCGTTAGAATCAAGCACATTTCGGGATAGAGTTATGGTTAGAATTCGTTAGGGTTACGGTTAGTGTTAGGGTTAGGGGTATGGTTAGAGTGCATTTAGCGGTAGGGGTTGGGGCACGGTTAGCATTAAGGTTAGGGTTAGTGTTGGTAAAATGGAGGTTTAGGGTTAGGCTCAGGGTCAGGATTGCCCTTTGGGTTAGAAGCGAGTGCATTTAGGCTTAAGGTTACTGTCGAGATTGACGAATTAGTGTTAGGGTTAGAATCAAGAACATTACAGTTAGAGTTATGGTTAGAATCCAGTGCATTTAGGGTTAGGCTTAGGCTTAGGGTTACGGTTATGTTTAGGGTGAGGGTTAGAATCGAGTGCATTTAAGGATAGTGTTAGGGTTAGAGTTAGGTTTAGGGTTAGCTTTCGTAGAATCGAGGGTTAGGCTTCGGGTTAAGGTTAGGGTTAGGGTTAGGGTTAGAATGAGGCGCAATTTTAGTGTTATGGTTGGGGTTAGGGTATGGCTTAGAGTGCATTTAGGGGTAGGGGTAGGAGTAGGGCTAGGATTAGGGTTAAGGTTTGTGTTGTTAGAATAGAGGTTTAAGGTTAGGCTAATGGTCAGGATTGCCTTTTGGGTTGTAATCGAGTGCATTTAGGGTTAGAGTTAGTGTTGAGATTGACGATTTAGTATTAGGGTTAGAATCGAGCACATTAGGGTTAGAGTTATGGTTAGAATCCAGTGCATTTAGGTTAGGGATAGGGTTAGGATAACGGTTATGTTTAGGGTGAGGGTTAGAATCGAGTCCATTTAAGGATAGTGTTAGGGTTAGAGCTAGGTTAGGGTTAGCTTTCTTAGAATCGACGGTTAGGGTTAGGGTTAGGATTAGGGTTCGGGTTGGGGTCAGGGTTGGGTTTAGGGTTAGGGTTAGAAGTAAGGGCATATTTATTCTTAAGGTTAGGGTTAGGGTTAGGGTTAGAGGGCATTCAGGTGTAGGAGTAGGAGTCGGGTTAGGATTAGGGTTACGGTTTTTGTTGGCAGAATTGAGGTTCAGGCTTAGGCTTAGGGTCAGGATTGCCTTTTGGGTTAGAATCGAGTGCATTTAGGGTTACAGTTAGTGTTGAGATTGACGATTTAGTGTTAAGGTTAGAAACGAGCACATTAGCGTTAGAGTTATGGTTAGAATCTAATGCATTTAGAGTTAGGATTAGGGTTAGGGTTATTAGGGTCAGGGTTTGAATCGAGAGTATTTAAGGATCGTGTTAGTGTTAGAGTTAGGTTTAAGGTTAGCTTTCGTAGAATCGAGGGTTAGGGTTAGGGTTAGGGTTCGGGTTCGGTTTAGAATCGAGCGCATTTTTAGTATGAGGGTTGGGGTAAGCTTACAATTAGAATTGATTTAGGGGTAGGCGTAGGAGGAGGGTTAGGATTAGGGTTACGATTTGTGGTGGTAGAATCGAGGTTTAGGGTTAGGCTTAGGGTCAGGATTGCCTTTTGGGTTAGAATCGAGTGCATTCCGGGTTAGAGTTAGTGATGAGATTGATGATTTAGTGTTAAGGTTAGAATCGAGCACATTTAGGGTTAGAGTTATGGTTAGAATTCGTTAGAGTTAGGGTTAGGGATAGGGGTAGGGTAGGGGTTAGAATCACGCACATTTTTAGTGTTAGGGTTAGGGTTAGTGTTAAGGTTAGAGTGCATTTAGAGGTAGGGGTAGCAGCAGAATTAGGATTTGGGTTAGGGTTAGTGATGGTAGAATCGAGGTTGAGGTTTAGGCTTAGGGTCAGGATTGCATTTTGGATCAGAATCGAGTGTATTTAGGCTTTGGGTTAGTGTTCAAAGTGACGATTTAGTGTTAGGGTTTGAATCGAGCACATTTAGGGTTAGAGTAATGGTTAGAATTCAGTGCATTTAGGGTTAGGGTTAGGATTCGGGTTAGGGGTAGGGTTAGGGTTAGGTTTAGGGTCAGGGTTAGAATCGAGAGCATTTCAGGATAGTGCTAGGGTTAGGGTTAGGGTTAGGGTTAAGGTTATAGTGCATTTAGAGGTAGGGGTAGCAGCAGAATTAGGATTTGGGTTAGGGTTAGTGATGGTAGAATCGAGGTTTAGGTTTAGGCTTAGGGTCAGGATTGCATTTTGGATCAGAATCGAGTGTATTTAGGCTTTGGGTTAGTGTTCAAAGTGACGATTTAGTGTTAGGGTTTGAATCGAGCACATTTAGGGGTAGAGTAGTGGTTAGAATTCAGTGCATTTAGGGTTAGGGTTAGGGTTAGGGTTAGGGTCAGGGTTAAAATCGAGAGCATTTAAGGATAGTGCTAGGGTAGGAGTTAGGTTTAACGTTCGCTTTCGTAGAATCCAGCGTTAGGCTTAAGGTTAGGCTTAGGTTGAGGGTTAGGGTTAGAATCAGGCGCATTTTTAGTGTTCTGGTTTTCGTCAGGGTATGGCTTAGAGTGCCTTTAGGGGTGGGGTAGGAGTAGTGTTAGGACTAGGGTTAAGGTTTGTGTTGGTAAAATCGAGGTTTAGGGTTAGCCTTAGGGTCAGGAATGGCTTTTGGGTTAGAATCCAGTGCATTTAGGCTTAGGGATAGTGTTGAAATTGACGATTTAGTTTTAGCGTTAGAATCAAGCACATTTCGGGATAGAGTTATGGTTAGAATTCGTTAGGGTTACGGTTAGTGTTAGGGTTAGGGGTATGGTTAGAGTGCATTTAGCGGTAGGGGTTGGGGCACGGTTAGCATTAAGGTTAGGGTTAGTGTTGGTAAAATGGAGGTTTAGGGTTAGGCTCAGGGTCAGGATTGCCCTTTGGGTTAGAAGCGAGTGCATTTAGGCTTAAGGTTACTGTCGAGATTGACGAATTAGTGTTAGGGTTAGAATCAAGAACATTACAGTTAGAGTTATGGTTAGAATCCAGTGCATTTAGGGTTAGGCTTAGGCTTAGGGTTACGGTTATGTTTAGGGTGAGGGTTAGAATCGAGTGCATTTAAGGATAGTGTTAGGGTTAGAGTTAGGTTTAGGGTTAGCTTTCGTAGAATCGAGGGTTAGGCTTCGGGTTAAGGTTAGGGTTAGGGTTAGGGTTAGAATGAGGCGCAATTTTAGTGTTATGGTTGGGGTTAGGGTATGGCTTAGAGTGCATTTAGGGGTAGGGGTAGGAGTAGGGCTAGGATTAGGGTTAAGGTTTGTGTTGTTAGAATAGAGGTTTAAGGTTAGGCTAATGGTCAGGATTGCCTTTTGGGTTGTAATCGAGTGCATTTAGGGTTAGAGTTAGTGTTGAGATTGACGATTTAGTATTAGGGTTAGAATCGAGCACATTAGGGTTAGAGTTATGGTTAGAATCCAGTGCATTTAGGTTAGGGATAGGGTTAGGATAACGGTTATGTTTAGGGTGAGGGTTAGAATCGAGTCCATTTAAGGATAGTGTTAGGGTTAGAGCTAGGTTAGGGTTAGCTTTCTTAGAATCGACGGTTAGGGTTAGGGTTAGGATTAGGGTTCGGGTTGGGGTCAGGGTTGGGTTTAGGGTTAGGGTTAGAAGTAAGGGCATATTTATTCTTAAGGTTAGGGTTAGGGTTAGGGTTAGAGGGCATTCAGGTGTAGGAGTAGGAGTAGGGTTAGGATTAGGGTTACGGTTTTTGTTGGCAGAATTGAGGTTCAGGCTTAGGCTTAGGGTCAGGATTGCCTTTTGGGTTAGAATCGAGTGCATTTAGGGTTACAGTTAGTGTTGAGATTGACGATTTAGTGTTAAGGTTAGAAACGAGCACATTAGCGTTAGAGTTATGGTTAGAATCTAATGCATTTAGAGTTAGGATTAGGGTTAGGGTTATTAGGGTCAGGGTTTGAATCGAGAGTATTTAAGGATCGTGTTAGTGTTAGAGTTAGGTTTAAGGTTAGCTTTCGTAGAATCGAGGGTTAGGGTTAGGGTTAGGGTTCGGGTTCGGTTTAGAATCGAGCGCATTTTTAGTATGAGGGTTGGGGTAAGCTTACAATTAGAATTGATTTAGGGGTAGGCGTAGGAGGAGGGTTAGGATTAGGGTTACGATTTGTGGTGGTAGAATCGAGGTTTAGGGTTAGGCTTAGGGTCAGGATTGCCTTTTGGGTTAGAATCGAGTGCATTCCGGGTTAGAGTTAGTGATGAGATTGATGATTTAGTGTTAAGGTTAGAATCGAGCACATTTAGGGTTAGAGTTATGGTTAGAATTCGTTAGAGTTAGGGTTAGGGATAGGGGTAGGGTAGGGGTTAGAATCACGCACATTTTTAGTGTTAGGGTTAGGGTTAGTGTTAAGGTTAGAGTGCATTTAGAGGTAGGGGTAGCAGCAGAATTAGGATTTGGGTTAGGGTTAGTGATGGTAGAATCGAGGTTTAGGTTTAGGCTTAGGGTCAGGATTGCATTTTGGATCAGAATCGAGTGTATTTAGGCTTTGGGTTAGTGTTCAAAGTGACGATTTAGTGTTAGGGTTTGAATCGAGCACATTTAGGGTTAGAGTAATGGTTAGAATTCAGTGCATTTAGGGTTAGGGTTAGGGTTAGGGTTAGGGTCAGGGTTAAAATCGAGAGCATTTAAGGATAGTGCTAGGGTAGGAGTTAGGTTTAACGTTCGCTTTCGTAGAATCCAGGGTTAGGCTTAAGGTTAGGCTTAGGTTGAGGGTTAGGGTTAGAATCAGGCGCATTTTTAGTGTTCTGGTTTTCGTCAGGGTATGGCTTAGAGTGCCTTTAGGGGTGGGGTAGGAGTAGTGTTAGGACTAGGGTTAAGGTTTGTGTTGGTAAAATCGAGGTTTAGGGTTAGCCTTAGGGTCAGGAATGGCTTTTGGGTTAGAATCCAGTGCATTTAGGCTTAGGGATAGTGTTGAAATTGACGATTTAGTTTTAGCGTTAGAATCAAGCACATTTCGGGATAGAGTTATGGTTAGAATTCGTTAGGGTTACGGTTAGTGTTAGGGTTAGGGGTATGGTTAGAGTGCATTTAGCGGTAGGGGTTGGGGCACGGTTAGCATTAAGGTTAGGGTTAGTGTTGGTGAAATGGAGGTTTAGGGTTAGGCTCAGGGTCAGGATTGCCCTTTGGGTTAGAAGCGAGTGCATTTAGGCTTAAGGTTACTGTCGAGATTGACGAATTAGTGTTAGGGTTAGAATCAAGAACATTACAGTTAGAGTTATGGTTAGAATCCAGTGCATTTAGGGTTAGGCTTAGGCTTAGGGTTACGGTTATGTTTAGGGTGAGGGTTAGAATCGAGTGCATTTAAGGATAGTGTTAGGGTTAGAGTTAGGTTTAGGGTTAGCTTTCGTAGAATCGAGGGTTAGGCTTCGGGTTAAGGTTAGTGTTAGGGTTAGGGTTAGAATGAGGCGCAATTTTAGTGTTATGGTTGGGGTTAGGGTATGGCTTAGAGTGCATTTAGGGGTAGGGGTAGGAGTAGGGCTAGGATTAGGGTTAAGGTTTGTGTTGTTAGAATAGAGGTTTAAGGTTAGGCTAATGGTCAGGATTGCCTTTTGGGTTGTAATCGAGTGCATTTAGGGTTAGAGTTAGTGTTGAGATTGACGATTTAGTATTAGGGTTAGAATCGAGCACATTAGGGTTAGAGTTATGGTTAGAATCCAGTGCATTTAGGTTAGGGATAGGGTTAGGATAACGGTTATGTTTAGGGTGAGGGTTAGAATCGAGTCCATTTAAGGATAGTGTTAGGGTTAGAGCTAGGTTAGGGTTAGCTTTCTTAGAATCGACGGTTAGGGTTAGGGTTAGGATTAGGGTTCGGGTTGGGGTCAGGGTTGGGTTTAGGGTTAGGGTTAGAAGTAAGGGCATATTTATTCTTAAGGTTAGGGTTAGGGTTAGGGTTAGAGGGCATTCAGGTGTAGGAGTAGGAGTAGGGTTAGGATTAGGGTTACGGTTTTTGTTGGCAGAATTGAGGTTCAGGCTTAGGCTTAGGGTCAGGATTGCCTTTTGGGTTAGAATCGAGTGCATTTAGGGTTACAGTTAGTGTTGAGATTGACGATTTAGTGTTAAGGTTAGAAACGAGCACATTAGCGTTAGAGTTATGGTTAGAATCTAATGCATTTAGAGTTAGGATTAGGGTTAGGGTTATTAGGGTCAGGGTTTGAATCGAGAGTATTTAAGGATCGTGTTAGTGTTAGAGTTAGGTTTAAGGTTAGCTTTCGTAGAATCGAGGGTTAGGGTTAGGGTTAGGGTTCGGGTTCGGTTTAGAATCGAGCGCATTTTTAGTATGAGGGTTGGGGTAAGCTTACAATTAGAATTGATTTAGGGGTAGGCGTAGGAGGAGGGTTAGGATTAGGGTTACGATTTGTGGTGGTAGAATCGAGGTTTAGGGTTAGGCTTAGGGTCAGGATTGCCTTTTGGGTTAGAATCGAGTGCATTCCGGGTTAGAGTTAGTGATGAGATTGATGATTTAGTGTTAAGGTTAGAATCGAGCACATTTAGGGTTAGAGTTATGGTTAGAATTCGTTAGAGTTAGGGTTAGGGATAGGGGTAGGGTAGGGGTTAGAATCACGCACATTTTTAGTGTTAGGGTTAGGGTTAGTGTTAAGGTTAGAGTGCATTTAGAGGTAGGGGTAGCAGCAGAATTAGGATTTGGGTTAGGGTTAGTGATGGTAGAATCGAGGTTTAGGTTTAGGCTTAGGGTCAGGATTGCATTTTGGATCAGAATCGAGTGTATTTAGGCTTTGGGTTAGTGTTCAAAGTGACGATTTAGTGTTAGGGTTTGAATCGAGCACATTTAGGGTTAGAGTAATGGTTAGAATTCAGTGCATTTAGGGTTAGGGTTAGGGTTAGGGTTAGGGTCAGGGTTAAAATCGAGAGCATTTAAGGATAGTGCTAGGGTAGGAGTTAGGTTTAACGTTCGCTTTCGTAGAATCCAGGGTTAGGCTTAAGGTTAGGCTTAGGTTGAGGGTTAGGGTTAGAATCAGGCGCATTTTTAGTGTTCTGGTTTTCGTCAGGGTATGGCTTAGAGTGCCTTTAGGGGTGGGGTAGGAGTAGTGTTAGGACTAGGGTTAAGGTTTGTGTTGGTAAAATCGAGGTTTAGGGTTAGCCTTAGGGTCAGGAATGGCTTTTGGGTTAGAATCCAGTGCATTTAGGCTTAGGGATAGTGTTGAAATTGACGATTTAGTTTTAGCGTTAGAATCAAGCACATTTCGGGATAGAGTTATGGTTAGAATTCGTTAGGGTTACGGTTAGTGTTAGGGTTAGGGGTATGGTTAGAGTGCATTTAGCGGTAGGGGTTGGGGCACGGTTAGCATTAAGGTTAGGGTTAGTGTTGGTAAAATCGAGGTTTAGGGTTAGGCTCAGGGTCAGGATTGTCCTTTGGGTTAGAATCGAGTGCATTTAGGCTTAAGGTTACTGTCGAGATTGACGAATTAGTGTTAGGGTTAGAATCAAGAACATTACTGTTAGAGTTATGGTTAGAATCCAGTGCATTTAGGGTTAGGCTTAGGCTTAGGGTTACGGTTATGTTTAGGGTGAGGGTTAGAATCGAGTGCATTTAAGGATAGTGTTAGGGTTAGAGTTAGATTTAGGGTTAGCTTTCGTAGAATCGAGGGTTAGGCTTCGGGTTAAGGTTAGTGTTAGGGTTAGGGTTAGAATGAGGCGCAATTTTAGTGTTATGGTTGGGGTTAGGGTATGGCTTAGAGTGCATTTAGGGGTAGGGGTAGGAGTAGGGTTAGGATTAGGGTTAAGGTTTGTGTTGTTAGAATAGAGGTTTAAGGTTAGGCTAGTGGTCAGGATTGCCTTTTGGGTTGTAATCGAGTGCATTTAGGGTTAGAGTTAGTGTTGAGATTGACGATTTAGTATTAGGGTTAGAATCGAGCACATTAGGGTTAGAGTTATGGTTAGAATCCAGTGCATTTAGGTTAGGGATAGGGTTAGGATAACGCTTATGTTTAGGGTGAGGGTTAGAATCGAGTCCATTTAAGGATAGTGTTAGGGTTAGAGCTAGGTTAGGGTTAGCTTTCTTAGAATCGACGGTTAGGGTTAGGGTTAGGATTAGGGTTCGGGTTGGGGTCGGGGTTGGGTTTAGGGTTAGGGTTAGAAGCAAGGGCATATTTATTTTTAAGGTTAGGGTTAGGGTTAGGGTTAGAGGGCATTCAGGTGTAGGAGTAGGAGTAGGGTTAGGATTAGGGTTACGGTTTGTGGTGGTAGAATCGAGGTTTAGGGTTAGGCTTAGGGTCAGGATTGCCTTTTGGGTTAGAATCGAGTGCATTTCGGGTTAGAGTTAGTGATGAGATTGATGATTTAGTGTTAGGGTTAGAATCGAGCACATTTAGGGTTAGAGTAATCGGTTAGAATTCGTTAGAGTTCGGGTTAGGGGTAGGGGTAGGATAGAGGTTAGAATCACGCTCATTTTTAGTGTTAGGGTTAGGGTTAGTGTTAAGGTTATAGTGCCTTTAGAGGTAGGGGTAGCAGCAGAATTAGGATTTGGGTTAGGGTTAGTGATGGTAGAATCGAGGTTGAGGTTTAGGCTTAGGGTCAGGATTGCATTTTGGATCAGAATCGAGTGTATTTAGGCTTTGGGTTAGTGTTCAAAGTGACGATTTAGTGTTAGGGTTTGAATCGAGCACATTTAGGGTTAGAGTAATGGTTAGAATTCAGTGCATTTAGGGTTAGGGTTAGGATTCGGGTTAGGGGTAGGGTTAGGGTTAGGTTTAGGGTCAGGGTTAGAATCGAGAGCATTTCAGGATAGTGCTAGGGTTAGGGTTAGGGTTAGGGTTAAGGTTATAGTGCATTTAGAGGTAGGGGTAGCAGCAGAATTAGGATTTGGGTTAGGGTTAGTGATGGTAGAATCGAGGTTTAGGTTTAGGCTTAGGGTCAGGATTGCATTTTGGATCAGAATCGAGTGTATTTAGGCTTTGGGTTAGTGTTCAAAGTGACGATTTAGTGTTAGGGTTTGAATCGAGCACATTTAGGGTTAGAGTAATGGTTAGAATTCAGTGCATTTAGGGTTAGGGTTAGGGTTAGGGTTAGGGTCAGGGTTAAAATCGAGAGCATTTAAGGATAGTGCTAGGGTAGGAGTTAGGTTTAACGTTCGCTTTCGTAGAATCCAGGGTTAGGCTTAAGGTTAGGCTTAGGTTGAGGGTTAGGGTTAGAATCAGGCGCATTTTTAGTGTTCTGGTTTTCGTCAGGGTATGGCTTAGAGTGCCTTTAGGGGTGGGGTAGGAGTAGTGTTAGGACTAGGGTTAAGGTTTGTGTTGGTAAAATCGAGGTTTAGGGTTAGCCTTAGGGTCAGGAATGGCTTTTGGGTTAGAATCCAGTGCATTTAGGCTTAGGGATAGTGTTGAAATTGACGATTTAGTTTTAGCGTTAGAATCAAGCACATTTCGGGATAGAGTTATGGTTAGAATTCGTTAGGGTTATGGTTAGTGTTAGGGTTAGGGGTATGGTTAGAGTGCATTTAGCGGTAGGGGTTGGGGCACGGTTAGCATTAAGGTTAGGGTTAGTGTTGGTAAAATGGAGGTTTAGGGTTAGGCTCAGGGTCAGGATTGCCCTTTGGGTTAGAAGCGAGTGCATTTAGGCTTAAGGTTACTGTCGAGATTGACGAATTAGTGTTAGGGTTAGAATCAAGAACATTACAGTTAGAGTTATGGTTAGAATCCAGTGCATTTAGGGTTAGGCTTAGGCTTAGGGTTACGGTTATGTTTAGGGTGAGGGTTAGAATCGAGTGCATTTAAGGATAGTGTTAGGGTTAGAGTTAGGTTTAGGGTTAGCTTTCGTAGAATCGAGGGTTAGGCTTCGGGTTAAGGTTAGTGTTAGGGTTAGGGTTAGAATGAGGCGCAATTTTAGTGTTATGGTTGGGGTTAGGGTATGGCTTAGAGTGCATTTAGGGGTAGGGGTAGGAGTAGGGCTAGGATTAGGGTTAAGGTTTGTGTTGTTAGAATAGAGGTTTAAGGTTAGGCTAATGGTCAGGATTGCCTTTTGGGTTGTAATCGAGTGCATTTAGGGTTAGAGTTAGTGTTGAGATTGACGATTTAGTATTAGGGTTAGAATCGAGCACATTAGGGTTAGAGTTATGGTTAGAATCCAGTGCATTTAGGTTAGGGATAGGGTTAGGATAACGGTTATGTTTAGGGTGAGGGTTAGAATCGAGTCCATTTAAGGATAGTGTTAGGGTTAGAGCTAGGTTAGGGTTAGCTTTCTTAGAATCGACGGTTAGGGTTAGGGTTAGGATTAGGGTTCGGGTTGGGGTCAGGGTTGGGTTTAGGGTTAGGGTTAGAAGTAAGGGCATATTTATTCTTAAGGTTAGGGTTAGGGTTAGGGTTAGAGGGCATTCAGGTGTAGGAGTAGGAGTAGGGTTAGGATTAGGGTTACGGTTTTTGTTGGCAGAATTGAGGTTCAGGCTTAGGCTTAGGGTCAGGATTGCCTTTTGGGTTAGAATCGAGTGCATTTAGGGTTACAGTTAGTGTTGAGATTGACGATTTAGTGTTAAGGTTAGAAACGAGCACATTAGCGTTAGAGTTATGGTTAGAATCTAATGCATTTAGAGTTAGGATTAGGGTTAGGGTTATTAGGGTCAGGGTTTGAATCGAGAGTATTTAAGGATCGTGTTAGTGTTAGAGTTAGGTTTAAGGTTAGCTTTCGTAGAATCGAGGGTTAGGGTTAGGGTTAGGGTTCGGGTTCGGTTTAGAATCGAGCGCATTTTTAGTATGAGGGTTGGGGTAAGCTTACAATTAGAATTGATTTAGGGGTAGGCGTAGGAGGAGGGTTAGGATTAGGGTTACGATTTGTGGTGGTAGAATCGAGGTTTAGGGTTAGGCTTAGGGTCAGGATTGCCTTTTGGGTTAGAATCGAGTGCATTCCGGGTTAGAGTTAGTGATGAGATTGATGATTTAGTGTTAGGGTTAGAATCGAGCACATTTAGGGTTAGAGTTATGGTTAGAATTCGTTAGAGTTAGGGTTAGGGATAGGGGTAGGGTAGGGGTTAGAATCACGCACATTTTTAGTGTTAGGGTTAGGGTTAGTGTTAAGGTTAGAGTGCATTTAGAGGTAGGGGTAGCAGCAGAATTAGGATTTGGGTTAGGGTTAGTGATGGTAGAATCGAGGTTGAGGTTTAGGCTTAGGGTCAGGATTGCATTTTGGATCAGAATCGAGTGTATTTAGGCTTTGGGTTAGTGTTCAAAGTGACGATTTAGTGTTAGGGTTTGAATCGAGCACATTTAGGGTTAGAGTAATGGTTAGAATTCAGTGCATTTAGGGTTAGGGTTAGGGTTCGGGTTCGGTTTAGAATCGAGCGCATTTTTAGTATTAGGGTTGGGGTAAACTTACGATTAGAGTGCATTTAGGGGTAGGCGTAGGAGTAGGGTTAGGATTAGGGTTACGGTTTGTGGTGGTAGAATCGAGGTTTAGGGTTAGGCTTCGGGTCAGGATTGCCTTTTGGGTTAGAATCGAATGCATTCCGGGTTAGAGTTAGTGATGAGATTGATGATTTAGTGTTAGGGATAGAATCGAGCACATTTAGGGTTAGAGTTATGGTTAGAATTCGTTAGAGTTAGGGTTAGGGGGAGGGGTAGGGTAGGGGTTAGAATCACGCACATTTTTAGTGTTAGGGTTAGGGTTAGTGTTAAGGTTAGAGTGCATTTAGAGGTAGGGGTAGCAGCAGAATTAGGATTTGGGTTAGGGTTAGTGATGGTAGAATCGAGGTTGAGGTTTAGGCTTAGGGTCAGGATGGCATTTTGGATCAGAATCGAGTGTATTTAGGCTTTGGGTTAGTGTTCAAAGTGACGATTTAGTGTTAGGGTTTGAATCAAGCACATTTAGGGTTAGAGTAATGGTTAGAATTCAGTGCATTTAGGGTTAGGGTTAGGGTTAGGGTTAGGGTCAGGGTTAAAATCGAGAGCATTTAAGGATAGTGCTAGGGTCGGAGTTAGGTTTAACGTTCGCTTTCGTAGAATCCAGGGTTCGGCTTAAGGTTAGGCTTAGGGTGAGGGTTAGGGTTAGTATCGGGCGCATTTTTAGTGTTCTGGTTTTCGTCAGGGTATGGCTTAGAGTGCCTTTAGGGGTAGGGGTAGGAGTAGGGTTAGGACTAGGGTTAAGGTTTGTGTTGGTAAAATCGAGGTTTAGGGTTAGCCTTAGGGTCAGGAATAGCTTTTGGGTTAGAATCCAGTGCATTTAGGCTTAGGGATAGTGTTGAAATTGACGATTTAGTTTTAGCGTTAGAATCAAGCACATTTCGGGATAGAGTTATGGTTAGAATTCGTTAGGGTTACGGTTAGTGTTAGGGTTAGGGGTATGGTTAGAGTGCATTTAGCGGTAGGGGTTGGGGCACGGTTAGAATTCAGGTTAGGGTTAGTGTTGATAAAATCCAGGTTTAGGGTTAGGCTCAGGGTCAGGATTGTCCTTTGGGTTAGAATCGAGTGCATTTAGGCTTAAGGTTACTGTCGAGATTGACGAATTAGTGTTAGGGTTAGAATCAAGAACATTACTGTTAGAGTTATGGTTAGAATCCAGTGCATTTAGGGTTAGGCTTAGGCTTAGGGTTACGGTTATGTTTAGGGTGAGGGTTAGAATCGAGTGCATTTAAGGATAGTGTTAGGGTTAGAGTTAGATTTAGGGTTAGCTTTCGTAGAATCGAGGGTTAGGCTTCGGGTTAAGGTTAGTGTTAGGGTTAGGGTTAGAATGAGGCGCAATTTTAGTGTTATGGTTGGGGTTAGG
This sequence comes from Notamacropus eugenii, assembly GCF_028372415.1. Classification (NCBI taxonomy): domain Eukaryota; kingdom Metazoa; phylum Chordata; class Mammalia; order Diprotodontia; family Macropodidae; genus Notamacropus; species Notamacropus eugenii. Next base: position 172,039,572 of record NC_092877.1, on the reverse strand, counting down.
GTATGGCTTAGAGTGCATTTAGGGGTAGGGGTAGGAGTAGGGTTAGGATTAGGGTTAAGGTTTGTGTTGTTAGAATAGAGGTTTAAGGTTAGGCTAGTGGTCAGGATTGCCTTTTGGGTTGTAATCGAGTGCATTTAGGGTTAGAGTTAGTGTTGAGATTGACGATTTAGTATTAGGGTTAGAATCGAGCACATTAGGGTTAGAGTTATGGTTAGAATCCAGTGCATTTAGGTTAGGGATAGGGTTAGGATAACGCTTATGTTTAGGGTGAGGGTTAGAATCGAGTCCATTTAAGGATAGTGTTAGGGTTAGAGCTAGGTTAGGGTTAGCTTTCTTAGAATCGACGGTTAGGGTTAGGGTTAGGATTAGGGTTCGGGTTGGGGTCAGGGTTGGGTTTAGGGTTAGGGTTAGAAGCAAGGGCATATTTATTTTTAAGGTTAGGGTTAGGGTTAGGGTTAGAGGGCATTCAGGTGTAGGAGTAGGAGTAGGGTTAGGATTAGGGTTACGGTTTGTGGTGGTAGAATCGAGGTTTAGGGTTAGGCTTAGGGTCAGGATTGCCTTTTGGGTTAGAATCGAGTGCATTCCGGGTTAGAGTTAGTGATGAGATTGATGATTTAGTGTTAGGGTTAGAATCGAGCACATTTAGGGTTAGAGTAATCGGTTAGAATTCGTTAGAGTTCGGGTTAGGGGTAGGGGTAGGAGAGGGGTTAGAATCACGCTCATTTTTAGTGTTAGGGTTAGGGTTAGTGTTAAGGTTAGAGTGCCTTTAGAGGTAGGGGTAGCAGCAGAATTAGGATTTGGGTTAGGGTTAGTGATGGTAGAATCGAGGTTGAGGTTTAGGCTTAGGGTCAGGATTGCATTTTGGATCAGAATCGAGTGTATTTAGGCTTTGGGTTAGTGTTCAAAGTGACGATTTAGTGTTAGGGTTTGAATCGAGCACATTTAGGGTTAGAGTAATGGTTAGAATTCAGTGCATTTAGGGTTAGGGTTAGGATTCGGGTTAGGGGTAGGGTTAGGGTTAGGTTTAGGGTCAGGGTTAGAATCGAGAGCATTTCAGGATAGTGCTAGGGTTAGGGTTAGGGTTAGGGTTAAGGTTATAGTGCATTTAGAGGTAGGGGTAGCAGCAGAATTAGGATTTGGGTTAGGGTTAGTGATGGTAGAATCGAGGTTTAGGTTTAGGCTTAGGGTCAGGATTGCATTTTGGATCAGAATCGAGTGTATTTAGGCTTTGGGTTAGTGTTCAAAGTGACGATTTAGTGTTAGGGTTTGAATCGAGCACATTTAGGGTTAGAGTAATGGTTAGAATTCAGTGCATTTAGGGTTAGGGTTAGGGTTAGGGTTAGGGTCAGGGTTAAAATCGAGAGCATTTAAGGATAGTGCTAGGGTAGGAGTTAGGTTTAACGTTCGCTTTCGTAGAATCCAGGGTTAGGCTTAAGGTTAGGCTTAGGTTGAGGGTTAGGGTTAGAATCAGGCGCATTTTTAGTGTTCTGGTTTTCGTCAGGGTATGGCTTAGAGTGCCTTTAGGGGTGGGGTAGGAGTAGTGTTAGGACTAGGGTTAAGGTTTGTGTTGGTAAAATCGAGGTTTAGGGTTAGCCTTAGGGTCAGGAATGGCTTTTGGGTTAGAATCCAGTGCATTTAGGCTTAGGGATAGTGTTGAAATTGACGATTTAGTTTTAGCGTTAGAATCAAGCACATTTCGGGATAGAGTTATGGTTAGAATTCGTTAGGGTTACGGTTAGTGTTAGGGTTAGGGGTATGGTTAGAGTGCATTTAGCGGTAGGGGTTGGGGCACGGTTAGCATTAAGGTTAGGGTTAGTGTTGGTAAAATCGAGGTTTAGGGTTAGGCTCAGGGTCAGGATTGCCCTTTGGGTTAGAAGCGAGTGCATTTAGGCTTAAGGTTACTGTCGAGATTGACGAATTAGTGTTAGGGTTAGAATCAAGAACATTACAGTTAGAGTTATGGTTAGAATCCAGTGCATTTAGGGTTAGGCTTAGGCTTAGGGTTACGGTTATGTTTAGGGTGAGGGTTAGAATCGAGTGCATTTAAGGATAGTGTTAGGGTTAGAGTTAGGTTTAGGGTTAGCTTTCGTAGAATCGAGGGTTAGGCTTCGGGTTAAGGTTAGTGTTAGGGTTAGGGTTAGAATGAGGCGCAATTTTAGTGTTATGGTTGGGGTTAGGGTATGGCTTAGAGTGCATTTAGGGGTAGGGGTAGGAGTAGGGCTAGGATTAGGGTTAAGGTTTGTGTTGTTAGAATAGAGGTTTAAGGTTAGGCTAATGGTCAGGATTGCCTTTTGGGTTGTAATCGAGTGCATTTAGGGTTAGAGTTAGTGTTGAGATTGACGATTTAGTATTAGGGTTAGAATCGAGCACATTAGGGTTAGAGTTATGGTTAGAATCCAGTGCATTTAGGTTAGGGATAGGGTTAGGATAACGGTTATGTTTAGGGTGAGGGTTAGAATCGAGTCCATTTAAGGATAGTGTTAGGGTTAGAGCTAGGTTAGGGTTAGCTTTCTTAGAATCGACGGTTAGGGTTAGGGTTAGGATTAGGGTTCGGGTTGGGGTCAGGGTTGGGTTTAGGGTTAGGGTTAGAAGTAAGGGCATATTTATTCTTAAGGTTAGGGTTAGGGTTAGGGTTAGAGGGCATTCAGGTGTAGGAGTAGGAGTAGGGTTAGGATTAGGGTTACGGTTTTTGTTGGCAGAATTGAGGTTCAGGCTTAGGCTTAGGGTCAGGATTGCCTTTTGGGTTAGAATCGAGTGCATTTAGGGTTACAGTTAGTGTTGAGATTGACGATTTAGTGTTAAGGTTAGAAACGAGCACATTAGCGTTAGAGTTATGGTTAGAATCTAATGCATTTAGAGTTAGGATTAGGGTTAGGGTTATTAGGGTCAGGGTTTGAATCGAGAGTATTTAAGGATCGTGTTAGTGTTAGAGTTAGGTTTAAGGTTAGCTTTCGTAGAATCGAGGGTTAGGGTTAGGGTTAGGGTTCGGGTTCGGTTTAGAATCGAGCGCATTTTTAGTATGAGGGTTGGGGTAAGCTTACAATTAGAATTGATTTAGGGGTAGGCGTAGGAGGAGGGTTAGGATTAGGGTTACGATTTGTGGTGGTAGAATCGAGGTTTAGGGTTAGGCTTAGGGTCAGGATTGCCTTTTGGGTTAGAATCGAGTGCATTTCGGGTTAGAGTTAGTGATGAGATTGATGATTTAGTGTTAGGGTTAGAATCGAGCACATTTAGGGTTAGAGTTATGGTTAGAATTCGTTAGAGTTAGGGTTAGGGATAGGGGTAGGGTAGGGGTTAGAATCACGCTCATTTTTAGTGTTAGGGTTAGGGTTAGTGTTAAGGTTAGAGTGCATTTAGAGGTAGGGGTAGCAGCAGAATTAGGATTTGGGTTAGGGTTAGTGATGGTAGAATCGAGGTTGAGGTTTAGGCTTAGGGTCAGGATTGCATTTTGGATCAGAATCGAGTGTATTTAGGCTTTGGGTTAGTGTTCAAAGTGACGATTTAGTGTTAGGGTTTGAATCGAGCACATTTAGGGTTAGAGTAATGGTTAGAATTCAGTGCATTTAGGGTTAGGGTTAGGGTTCGGGTTCGGTTTAGAATCGAGCGCATTTTTAGTATTAGGGTTGGGGTAAACTTACGATTAGAGTGCATTTAGGGGTAGGCGTAGGAGTAGGGTTAGGATTAGGGTTACGGTTTGTGGTGGTAGAATCGAGGTTTAGGGTTAGGCTTAGGGTCAGGATTGCCTTTTGGGTTAGAATCGAATGCATTCCGGGTTAGAGTTAGTGATGAGATTGATGATTTAGTGTTAGGGATAGAATCGAGCACATTTAGGGTTAGAGTTATGGTTAGAATTCGTTAGAGTTAGGGTTAGGGGGAGGGGTAGGGTAGGGGTTAGAATCACGCACATTTTTAGTGTTAGGGTTAGGGTTAGTGTTAAGGTTAGAGTGCATTTAGAGGTAGGGGTAGCAGCAGAATTAGGATTTGGGTTAGGGTTAGTGATGGTAGAATCGAGGTTGAGGTTTAGGCTTAGGGTCAGGATGGCATTTTGGATCAGAATCGAGTGTATTTAGGCTTTGGGTTAGTGTTCAAAGTGACGATTTAGTGTTAGGGTTTGAATCGAGCACATTTAGGGTTAGAGTAATGGTTAGAATTCAGTGCATTTAGGGTTAGGGTTAGGGTTAGGGTTAGGGTCAGGGTTAAAATCGAGAGCATTTAAGGATAGTGCTAGGGTCGGAGTTAGGTTTAACGTTCGCTTTCGTAGAATCCAGGGTTCGGCTTAAGGTTAGGCTTAGGGTGAGGGTTAGGGTTAGAATCGGGCGCATTTTTAGTGTTCTGGTTTTCGTCAGGGTATGGCTTAGAGTGCCTTTAGGGGTAGGGGTAGGAGTAGGGTTAGGACTAGGGTTAAGGTTTGTGTTGGTAAAATCGAGGTTTAGGGTTAGCCTTAGGGTCAGGAATAGCTTTTGGGTTAGAATCCAGTGCATTTAGGCTTAGGGATAGTGTTGAAATTGACGATTTAGTTTTAGCGTTAGAATCAAGCACATTTCGGGATAGAGTTATGGTTAGAATTCGTTAGGGTTACGGTTAGTGTTAGGGTTAGGGGTATGGTTAGAGTGCATTTAGCGGTAGGGGTTGGGGCACGGTTAGAATTCAGGTTAGGGTTAGTGTTGATAAAATCGAGGTTTAGGGTTAGGCTCAGGGTCAGGATTGTCCTTTGGGTTAGAATCGAGTGCATTTAGGCTTAAGGTTACTGTCGAGATTGACGAATTAGTGTTAGGGTTAGAATCAAGAACATTACTGTTAGAGTTATGGTTAGAATCCAGTGCATTTAGGGTTAGGCTTAGGCTTAGGGTTACGGTTATGTTTAGGGTGAGGGTTAGAATCGAGTGCATTTAAGGATAGTGTTAGGGTTAGAGTTAGATTTAGGGTTAGCTTTCGTAGAATCGAGGGTTAGGCTTCGGGTTAAGGTTAGTGTTAGGGTTAGGGTTAGAATGAGGCGCAATTTTAGTGTTATGGTTGGGGTTAGGGTATGGCTTAGAGTGCATTTAGGGGTAGGGGTAGGAGTAGGGTTAGGATTAGGGTTAAGGTTTGTGTTGTTAGAATAGAGGTTTAAGGTTAGGCTAGTGGTCAGGATTGCCTTTTGGGTTGTAATCGAGTGCATTTAGGGTTAGAGTTAGTGTTGAGATTGACGATTTAGTATTAGGGTTAGAATCGAGCACATTAGGGTTAGAGTTATGGTTAGAATCCAGTGCATTTAGGTTAGGGATAGGGTTAGGATAACGCTTATGTTTAGGGTGAGGGTTAGAATCGAGTCCATTTAAGGATAGTGTTAGGGTTAGAGCTAGGTTAGGGTTAGCTTTCTTAGAATCGACGGTTAGGGTTAGGGTTAGGATTAGGGTTCGGGTTGGGGTCAGGGTTGGGTTTAGGGTTAGGGTTAGAAGCAAGGGCATATTTATTTTTAAGGTTAGGGTTAGGGTTAGGGTTAGAGGGCATTCAGGTGTAGGAGTAGGAGTAGGGTTAGGATTAGGGTTACGGTTTGTGGTGGTAGAATCGAGGTTTAGGGTTAGGCTTAGGGTCAGGATTGCCTTTTGGGTTAGAATCGAGTGCATTTCGGGTTAGAGTTAGAGATGAGATTGATGATTTAGTGTTAGGGTTAGAATCGAGCACATTTAGGGTTAGAGTAATCGGTTAGAATTCGTTAGAGTTCGGGTTAGGGGTAGGGGTAGGATAGGGGTTAGAATCACGCTCATTTTTAGTGTTAGGGTTAGGGTTAGTGTTAAGGTTAGAGTGCATTTAGAGGTAGGGGTAGCAGCAGAATTAGGATTTGGGTTAGGGTTAGTGATGGTAGAATCGAGGTTGAGGTTTAGGCTTAGGGTCAGGATTGCATTTTGGATCAGAATCGAGTGTATTTAGGCTTTGGGTTAGTGTTCAAAGTGACGATTTAGTGTTAGGGTTTGAATCGAGCACATTTAGGGTTAGAGTAATGGTTAGAATTCAGTGCATTTAGGGTTAGGGTTAGGGTTCGGGTTCGGTTTAGAATCGAGCGCATTTTTAGTATTAGGGTTGGGGTAAACTTACGATTAGAGTGCATTTAGGGGTAGGCGTAGGAGTAGGGTTAGGATTAGGGTTACGGTTTGTGGTGGTAGAATCGAGGTTTAGGGTTAGGCTTAGGGTCAGGATTGCCTTTTGGGTTAGAATCGAATGCATTCCGGGTTAGAGTTAGTGATGAGATTGATGATTTAGTGTTAGGGATAGAATCGAGCACATTTAGGGTTAGAGTTATGGTTAGAATTCGTTAGAGTTAGGGTTAGGGGGAGGGGTAGGGTAGGGGTTAGAATCACGCACATTTTTAGTGTTAGGGTTAGGGTTAGTGTTAAGGTTAGAGTGCATTTAGAGGTAGGGGTAGCAGCAGAATTAGGATTTGGGTTAGGGTTAGTGATGGTAGAATCGAGGTTGAGGTTTAGGCTTAGGGTCAGGATGGCATTTTGGATCAGAATCGAGTGTATTTAGGCTTTGGGTTAGTGTTCAAAGTGACGATTTAGTGTTAGGGTTTGAATCGAGCACATTTAGGGTTAGAGTAATGGTTAGAATTCAGTGCATTTAGGGTTAGGGTTAGGGTTAGGGTTAGGGTCAGGGTTAAAATCGAGAGCATTTAAGGATAGTGCTAGGGTCGGAGTTAGGTTTAACGTTCGCTTTCGTAGAATCCAGGGTTCGGCTTAAGGTTAGGCTTAGGGTGAGGGTTAGGGTTAGAATCGGGCGCATTTTTAGTGTTCTGGTTTTCGTCAGGGTATGGCTTAGAGTGCCTTTAGGGGTAGGGGTAGGAGTAGGGTTAGGACTAGGGTTAAGGTTTGTGTTGGTAAAATCGAGGTTTAGGGTTAGCCTTAGGGTCAGGAATAGCTTTTGGGTTAGAATCCAGTGCATTTAGGCTTAGGGATAGTGTTGAAATTGACGATTTAGTTTTAGCGTTAGAATCAAGCACATTTCGGGATAGAGTTATGGTTAGAATTCGTTAGGGTTACGGTTAGTGTTAGGGTTAGGGGTATGGTTAGAGTGCATTTAGCGGTAGGGGTTGGGGCACGGTTAGAATTCAGGTTAGGGTTAGTGTTGATAAAATCGAGGTTTAGGGTTAGGCTCAGGGTCAGGATTGTCCTTTGGGTTAGAATCGAGTGCATTTAGGCTTAAGGTTACTGTCGAGATTGACGAATTAGTGTTAGGGTTAGAATCAAGAACATTACTGTTAGAGTTATGGTTAGAATCCAGTGCATTTAGGGTTAGGCTTAGGCTTAGGGTTACGGTTATGTTTAGGGTGAGGGTTAGAATCGAGTGCATTTAAGGATAGTGTTAGGGTTAGAGTTAGATTTAGGGTTAGCTTTCGTAGAATCGAGGGTTAGGCTTCGGGTTAAGGTTAGTGTTAGGGTTAGGGTTAGAATGAGGCGCAATTTTAGTGTTATGGTTGGGGTTAGGGTATGGCTTAGAGTGCATTTAGGGGTAGGGGTAGGAGTAGGGTTAGGATTAGGGTTAAGGTTTGTGTTGTTAGAATAGAGGTTTAAGGTTAGGCTAGTGGTCAGGATTGCCTTTTGGGTTGTAATCGAGTGCATTTAGGGTTAGAGTTAGTGTTGAGATTGACGATTTAGTATTAGGGTTAGAATCGAGCACATTAGGGTTAGAGTTATGGTTAGAATCCAGTGCATTTAGGTTAGGGATAGGGTTAGGATAACGCTTATGTTTAGGGTGAGGGTTAGAATCGAGTCCATTTAAGGATAGTGTTAGGGTTAGAGCTAGGTTAGGGTTAGCTTTCTTAGAATCGACGGTTAGGGTTAGGGTTAGGATTAGGGTTCGGGTTGGGGTCAGGGTTGGGTTTAGGGTTAGGGTTAGAAGCAAGGGCATATTTATTTTTAAGGTTAGGGTTAGGGTTAGGGTTAGAGGGCATTCAGGTGTAGGAGTAGGAGTAGGGTTAGGATTAGGGTTACGGTTTGTGGTGGTAGAATCGAGGTTTAGGGTTAGGCTTAGGGTCAGGATTGCCTTTTGGGTTAGAATCGAGTGCATTTCGGGTTAGAGTTAGTGATGAGATTGATGATTTAGTGTTAGGGTTAGAATCGAGCACATTTAGGGTTAGAGTAATCGGTTAGAATTCGTTAGAGTTCGGGTTAGGGGTAGGGGTAGGAGAGGGGTTAGAATCACGCTCATTTTTAGTGTTAGGGTTAGGGTTAGTGTTAAGGTTAGAGTGCATTTAGAGGTAGGGGTAGCAGCAGAATTAGGATTTGGGTTAGGGTTAGTGATGGTAGAATCGAGGTTGAGGTTTAGGCTTAGGGTCAGGATTGCATTTTGGATCAGAATCGAGTGTATTTAGGCTTTGGGTTAGTGTTCAAAGTGACGATTTAGTGTTAGGGTTTGAATCGAGCACATTTAGGGTTAGAGTAATGGTTAGAATTCAGTGCATTTAGGGTTAGGGTTAGGATTCGGGTTAGGGGTAGGGTTAGGGTTAGGTTTAGGGTCAGGGTTAGAATCGAGAGCATTTCAGGATAGTGCTAGGGTTAGGGTTAGGGTTAGGGTTAAGGTTATAGTGCATTTAGAGGTAGGGGTAGCAGCAGAATTAGGATTTGGGTTAGGGTTAGTGATGGTAGAATCGAGGTTTAGGTTTAGGCTTAGGGTCAGGATTGCATTTTGGATCAGAATCGAGTGTATTTAGGCTTTGGGTTAGTGTTCAAAGTGACGATTTAGTGTTAGGGTTTGAATCGAGCACATTTAGGGTTAGAGTAATGGTTAGAATTCAGTGCATTTAGGGTTAGGGTTAGGGTTAGGGTTAGGGTCAGGGTTAAAATCGAGAGCATTTAAGGATAGTGCTAGGGTAGGAGTTAGGTTTAACGTTCGCTTTCGTAGAATCCAGGGTTAGGCTTAAGGTTAGGCTTAGGTTGAGGGTTAGGGTTAGAATCAGGCGCATTTTTAGTGTTCTGGTTTTCGTCAGGGTATGGCTTAGAGTGCCTTTAGGGGTGGGGTAGGAGTAGTGTTAGGACTAGGGTTAAGGTTTGTGTTGGTAAAATCGAGGTTTAGGGTTAGCCTTAGGGTCAGGAATGGCTTTTGGGTTAGAATCCAGTGCATTTAGGCTTAGGGATAGTGTTGAAATTGACGATTTAGTTTTAGCGTTAGAATCAAGCACATTTCGGGATAGAGTTATGGTTAGAATTCGTTAGGGTTACGGTTAGTGTTAGGGTTAGGGGTATGGTTAGAGTGCATTTAGCGGTAGGGGTTGGGGCACGGTTAGCATTAAGGTTAGGGTTAGTGTTGGTAAAATCGAGGTTTAGGGTTAGGCTCAGGGTCAGGATTGCCCTTTGGGTTAGAAGCGAGTGCATTTAGGCTTAAGGTTACTGTCGAGATTGACGAATTAGTGTTAAGGTTAGAATCAAGAACATTACAGTTAGAGTTATGGTTAGAATCCAGTGCATTTAGGGTTAGGCTTAGGATTAGGGTTACGGTTATGTTTAGGGTGAGGGTTAGAATCGAGTGCATTTAAGGATAGTGTTAGGGTTAGAGTTAGGTTTAGGGTTAGCTTTCGTAGAATCGAGGGTTAGGCTTCGGGTTAAGGTTAGTGTTAGGGTTAGGGTTAGAATGAGGCGCAATTTTAGTGTTATGGTTGGGGTTAGGGTATGGCTTAGAGTGCATTTAGGGGTAGGGGTAGGAGTAGGGCTAGGATTAGGGTTAAGGTTTGTGTTGTTAGAATAGAGGTTTAAGGTTAGGCTAATGGTCAGGATTGCCTTTTGGGTTGTAATCGAGTGCATTTAGGGTTAGAGTTAGTGTTGAGATTGACGATTTAGTATTAGGGTTAGAATCGAGCACATTAGGGTTAGAGTTATGGTTAGAATCCAGTGCATTTAGGTTAGGGATAGGGTTAGGATAACGCTTATGTTTAGGGTGAGGGTTAGAATCGAGTCCATTTAAGGATAGTGTTAGGGTTAGAGCTAGGTTAGGGTTAGCTTTCTTAGAATCGACGGTTAGGGTTAGGGTTAGGATTAGGGTTCGGGTTGGGGTCAGGGTTGGGTTTAGGGTTAGGGTTAGAAGTAAGGGCATATTTATTCTTAAGGTTAGGGTTAGGGTTAGGGTTAGAGGGCATTCAGGTGGAGGAGTAGGAGTAGGGTTAGGATTAGGGTTACGGTTTTTGTTGGCAGAATTGAGGTTCAGGCTTAGGCTTAGGGTCAGGATTGCCTTTTGGGTTAGAATCGAGTGCATTTAGGGTTACAGTTAGTGTTGAGATTGACGATTTAGTGTTAAGGCTTAGAAACGAGCACATTAGCGTTAGAGTTATGGTTAGAATCTAATGCATTTAGAGTTAGGATTAGGGTTAGGGTTATTAGGGTCAGGGTTTGAATCGAGAGTATTTAAGGATCGTGTTAGTGTTAGAGTTAGGTTTAAGGTTAGCTTTCGTAGAATCGAGGGTTAGGGTTAGGGTTAGGGTTCGGGTTCGGTTTAGAATCGAGCGCATTTTTAGTATGAGGGTTGGGGTAAGCTTACAATTAGAATTGATTTGGGGGTAGGCGTAGGAGGAGGGTTAGGATTAGGGTTACGATTTGTGGTGGTAGAATCGAGGTTTAGGGTTAGGCTTAGGGTCAGGATTGCCTTTTGGGTTAGAATCGAGTGCATTTCGGGTTAGAGTTAGAGATGAGATTGATGATTTAGTGTTAGGGTTAGAATCGAGCACATTTAGGGTTAGAGTAATCGGTTAGAATTCGTTAGAGTTCGGGTTAGGGGTAGGGGTAGGATAGGGGTTAGAATCACGCTCATTTTTAGTGTTAGGGTTAGGGTTAGTGTTAAGGTTAGAGTGCATTTAGAGGTAGGGGTAGCAGCAGAATTAGGATTTGGGTTAGGGTTAGTGATGGTAGAATCGAGGTTGAGGTTTAGGCTTAGGGTCAGGATTGCATTTTGGATAAGAATCGAGTGTATTTAGGCTTTGGGTTAGTGTTCAAAGTGACGATTTAGTGTTAGGGTTTGAATCGAGCACATTTAGGGTTAGAGTAATGGTTAGAATTCAGTGCATTTAGGGTTAGGGTTAGGATTCGGGTTAGGGGTAGGGTTAGGGTTAGGTTTAGGGTCAGGGTTAGAATCGAGAGCATTTCAGGATAGTGCTAGGGTTAGGGTTAGGGTTAGGGTTAAGGTTATAGTGCATTTAGAGGTAGGGGTAGCAGCAGAATTAGGATTTGGGTTAGGGTTAGTGATGGTAGAATCGAGGTTTAGGTTTAGGCTTAGGGTCAGGATTGCATTTTGGATCAGAATCGAGTGTATTTAGGCTTTGGGTTAGTGTTCAAAGTGACGATTTAGTGTTAGGGTTTGAATCGAGCACATTTAGGGTTAGAGTAATGGTTAGAATTCAGTGCATTTAGGGTTAGGGTTAGGGTTAGGGTTAGGGTCAGGGTTAAAATCGAGAGCATTTAAGGATAGTGCTAGGGTAGGAGTTAGGTTTAACGTTCGCTTTCGTAGAATCCAGGGTTAGGCTTAAGGTTAGGCTTAGGTTGAGGGTTAGGGTTAGAATCAGGCGCATTTTTAGTGTTCTGGTTTTCGTCAGGGTATGGCTTAGAGTGCCTTTAGGGGTGGGGTAGGAGTAGTGTTAGGACTAGGGTTAAGGTTTGTGTTGGTAAAATCGAGGTTTAGGGTTAGCCTTAGGGTCAGGAATGGCTTTTGGGTTAGAATCCAGTGCATTTAGGCTTAGGGATAGTGTTGAAATTGACGATTTAGTTTTAGCGTTAGAATCAAGCACATTTCGGGATAGAGTTATGGTTAGAATTCGTTAGGGTTACGGTTAGTGTTAGGGTTAGGGGTATGGTTAGAGTGCATTTAGCGGTAGGGGTTGGGGCACGGTTAGCATTAAGGTTAGGGTTAGTGTTGGTAAAATCGAGGTTTAGGGTTAGGCTCAGGGTCAGGATTGCCCTTTGGGTTAGAAGCGAGTGCATTTAGGCTTAAGGTTACTGTCGAGATTGACGAATTAGTGTTAAGGTTAGAATCAAGAACATTACAGTTAGAGTTATGGTTAGAATCCAGTGCATTTAGGGTTAGGCTTAGGATTAGGGTTACGGTTATGTTTAGGGTGAGGGTTAGAATCGAGTGCATTTAAGGATAGTGTTAGGGTTAGAGTTAGGTTTAGGGTTAGCTTTCGTAGAATCGAGGGTTAGGCTTCGGGTTAAGGTTAGTGTTAGGGTTAGGGTTAGAATGAGGCGCAATTTTAGTGTTATGGTTGGGGTTAGGGTATGGCTTAGAGTGCATTTAGGGGTAGGGGTAGGAGTAGGGCTAGGATTAGGGTTAAGGTTTGTGTTGTTAGAATAGAGGTTTAAGGTTAGGCTAATGGTCAGGATTGCCTTTTGGGTTGTAATCGAGTGCATTTAGGGTTAGAGTTAGTGTTGAGATTGACGATTTAGTATTAGGGTTAGAATCGAGCACATTAGGGTTAGAGTTATGGTTAGAATCCAGTGCATTTAGGTTAGGGATAGGGTTAGGATAACGCTTATGTTTAGGGTGAGGGTTAGAATCGAGTCCATTTAAGGATAGTGTTAGGGTTAGAGCTAGGTTAGGGGTTAGCTTTCTTAGAATCGACGGTTAGGGTTAGGGTTAGGATTAGGGTTCGGGTTGGGGTCAGGGTTGGGTTTAGGGTTAGGGTTAGAAGTAAGGGCATATTTATTCTTAAGGTTAGGGTTAGGGTTAGGGTTAGAGGGCATTCAGGTGGAGGAGTAGGAGTAGGGTTAGGATTAGGGTTACGGTTTTTGTTGGCAGAATTGAGGTTCAGGCTTAGGCTTAGGGTCAGGATTGCCTTTTGGGTTAGAATCGAGTGCATTTAGGGTTACAGTTAGTGTTGAGATTGACGATTTAGTGTTAAGGCTTAGAAACGAGCACATTAGCGTTAGAGTTATGGTTAGAATCTAATGCATTTAGAGTTAGGATTAGGGTTAGGGTTATTAGGGTCAGGGTTTGAATCGAGAGTATTTAAGGATCGTGTTAGTGTTAGAGTTAGGTTTAAGGTTAGCTTTCGTAGAATCGAGGGTTAGGGTTAGGGTTAGGGTTCGGGTTCGGTTTAGAATCGAGCGCATTTTTAGTATGAGGGTTGGGGTAAGCTTACAATTAGAATTGATTTGGGGGTAGGCGTAGGAGGAGGGTTAGGATTAGGGTTACGATTTGTGGTGGTAGAATCGAGGTTTAGGGTTAGGCTTAGGGTCAGGATTGCCTTTTGGGTTAGAATCGAGTGCATTTCGGGTTAGAGTTAGAGATGAGATTGATGATTTAGTGTTAGGGTTAGAATCGAGCACATTTAGGGTTAGAGTAATCGGTTAGAATTCGTTAGAGTTCGGGTTAGGGGTAGGGGTAGGATAGGGGTTAGAATCACGCTCATTTTTAGTGTTAGGGTTAGGGTTAGTGTTAAGGTTAGAGTGCATTTAGAGGTAGGGGTAGCAGCAGAATTAGGATTTGGGTTAGGGTTAGTGATGGTAGAATCGAGGTTGAGGTTTAGGCTTAGGGTCAGGATTGCATTTTGGATCAGAATCGAGTGTATTTAGGCTTTGGGTTAGTGTTCAAAGTGACGATTTAGTGTTAGGGTTTGAATCGAGCACATTTAGGGTTAGAGTAATGGTTAGAATTCAGTGCATTTAGGGTTAGGGTTAGGGTTCGGGTTCGGTTTAGAATCGAGCGCATTTTTAGTATTAGGGTTGGGGTAAACTTACGATTAGAGTGCATTTAGGGGTAGGCGTAGGAGTAGGGTTAGGATTAGGGTTACGGTTTGTGGTGGTAGAATCGAGGTTTAGGGTTAGGCTTAGGGTCAGGATTGCCTTTTGGGTTAGAATCGAATGCATTCCGGGTTAGAGTTAGTGATGAGATTGATGATTTAGTGTTAGGGATAGAATCGAGCACATTTAGGGTTAGAGTTATGGTTAGAATTCGTTAGAGTTAGGGTTAGGGGGAGGGGTAGGGTAGGGGTTAGAATCACGCACATTTTTAGTGTTAGGGTTAGGGTTAGTGTTAAGGTTAGAGTGCATTTAGAGGTAGGGGTAGCAGCAGAATTAGGATTTGGGTTAGGGTTAGTGATGGTAGAATCGAGGTTGAGGTTTAGGCTTAGGGTCAGGATGGCATTTTGGATCAGAATCGAGTGTATTTAGGCTTTGGGTTAGTGTTCAAAGTGACGATTTAGTGTTAGGGTTTGAATCGAGCACATTTAGGGTTAGAGTAATGGTTAGAATTCAGTGCATTTAGGGTTAGGGTTAGGGTTAGGGTTAGGGTCAGGGTTAAAATCGAGAGCATTTAAGGATAGTGCTAGGGTCGGAGTTAGGTTTAACGTTCGCTTTCGTAGAATCCAGGGTTCGGCTTAAGGTTAGGCTTAGGGTGAGGGTTAGGGTTAGAATCGGGCGCATTTTTAGTGTTCTGGTTTTCGTCAGGGTATGGCTTAGAGTGCCTTTAGGGGTAGGGGTAGGAGTAGGGTTAGGACTAGGGTTAAGGTTTGTGTTGGTAAAATCGAGGTTTAGGGTTAGCCTTAGGGTCAGGAATAGCTTTTGGGTTAGAATCCAGTGCATTTAGGCTTAGGGATAGTGTTGAAATTGACGATTTAGTTTTAGCGTTAGAATCAAGCACATTTCGGGATAGAGTTATGGTTAGAATTCGTTAGGGTTACGGTTAGTGTTAGGGTTAGGGGTATGGTTAGAGTGCATTTAGCGGTAGGGGTTGGGGCACGGTTAGAATTCAGGTTAGGGTTAGTGTTGATAAAATCGAGGTTTAGGGTTAGGCTCAGGGTCAGGATTGTCCTTTGGGTTAGAATCGAGTGCATTTAGGCTTAAGGTTACTGTCGAGATTGACGAATTAGTGTTAGGGTTAGAATCAAGAACATTACTGTTAGAGTTATGGTTAGAATCCAGTGCATTTAGGGTTAGGCTTAGGCTTAGGGTTACGGTTATGTTTAGGGTGAGGGTTAGAATCGAGTGCATTTAAGGATAGTGTTAGGGTTAGAGTTAGATTTAGGGTTAGCTTTCGTAGAATCGAGGGTTAGGCTTCGGGTTAAGGTTAGTGTTAGGGTTAGGGTTAGAATGAGGCGCAATTTTAGTGTTATGGTTGGGGTTAGGGTATGGCTTAGAGTGCATTTAGGGGTAGGGGTAGGAGTAGGGTTAGGATTAGGGTTAAGGTTTGTGTTGTTAGAATAGAGGTTTAAGGTTAGGCTAGTGGTCAGGATTGCCTTTTGGGTTGTAATCGAGTGCATTTAGGGTTAGAGTTAGTGTTGAGATTGACGATTTAGTATTAGGGTTAGAATCGAGCACATTAGGGTTAGAGTTATGGTTAGAATCCAGTGCATTTAGGTTAGGGATAGGGTTAGGATAACGCTTATGTTTAGGGTGAGGGTTAGAATCGAGTCCATTTAAGGATAGTGTTAGGGTTAGAGCTAGGTTAGGGTTAGCTTTCTTAGAATCGACGGTTAGGGTTAGGGTTAGGATTAGGGTTCGGGTTGGGGTCAGGGTTGGGTTTAGGGTTAGGGTTAGAAGCAAGGGCATATTTATTTTTAAGGTTAGGGTTAGGGTTAGGGTTAGAGGGCATTCAGGTGTAGGAGTAGGAGTAGGGTTAGGATTAGGGTTACGGTTTGTGGTGGTAGAATCGAGGTTTAGGGTTAGGCTTAGGGTCAGGATTGCCTTTTGGGTTAGAATCGAGTGCATTTCGGGTTAGAGTTAGTGATGAGATTGATGATTTAGTGTTAGGGTTAGAATCGAGCACATTTAGGGTTAGAGTAATCGGTTAGAATTCGTTAGAGTTCGGGTTAGGGGTAGGGGTAGGAGAGGGGTTAGAATCACGCTCATTTTTAGTGTTAGGGTTAGGGTTAGTGTTAAGGTTAGAGTGCATTTAGAGGTAGGGGTAGCAGCAGAATTAGGATTTGGGTTAGGGTTAGTGATGGTAGAATCGAGGTTGAGGTTTAGGCTTAGGGTCAGGATTGCATTTTGGATCAGAATCGAGTGTATTTAGGCTTTGGGTTAGTGTTCAAAGTGACGATTTAGTGTTAGGGTTTGAATCGAGCTCATTTAGGGTTAGAGTAATGGTTAGAATTCAGTGCATTTAGGGTTAGGGTTAGGATTCGGGTTAGGGGTAGGGGTAGGGTTAGGTTTAGGGTCAGGGTTAGAATCGAGAGCATTTCAGGATAGTGCTAGGGTTAGGGTTAGGGTTAGGGTTAAGGTTATAGTGCATTTAGAGGTAGGGGTAGCAGCAGAATTAGGATTTGGGTTAGGGTTAGTGATGGTAGAATCGAGGTTTAGGTTTAGGCTTAGGGTCAGGATTGCATTTTGGATCAGAATCGAGTGTATTTAGGCTTTGGGTTAGTGTTCAAAGTGACGATTTAGTGTTAGGGTTTGAATCGAGCACATTTAGGGTTAGAGTAATGGTTAGAATTCAGTGCATTTAGGGTTAGGGTTAGGGTTAGGGTTAGGGTCAGGGTTAAAATCGAGAGCATTTAAGGATAGTGCTAGGGTAGGAGTTAGGTTTAACGTTCGCTTTCGTAGAATCCAGGGTTAGGCTTAAGGTTAGGCTTAGGTTGAGGGTTAGGGTTAGAATCAGGCGCATTTTTAGTGTTCTGGTTTTCGTCAGGGTATGGCTTAGAGTGCCTTTAGGGGTGGGGTAGGAGTAGTGTTAGGACTAGGGTTAAGGTTTGTGTTGGTAAAATCGAGGTTTAGGGTTAGCCTTAGGGTCAGGAATGGCTTTTGGGTTAGAATCCAGTGCATTTAGGCTTAGGGATAGTGTTGAAATTGACGATTTAGTTTTAGCGTTAGAATCAAGCACATTTCGGGATAGAGTTATGGTTAGAATTCGTTAGGGTTACGGTTAGTGTTAGGGTTAGGGGTATGGTTAGAGTGCATTTAGCGGTAGGGGTTGGGGCATGGTTAGCATTAAGGTTAGGGTTAGTGTTGGTAAAATCGAGGTTTAGGGTTAGGCTCAGGGTCAGGATTGCCCTTTGGGTTAGAAGCGAGTGCATTTAGGCTTAAGGTTACTGTCGAGATTGACGAATTAGTGTTAGGGTTAGAATCAAGAACATTACAGTTAGAGTTATGGTTAGAATCCAGTGCATTTAGGGTTAGGCTTAGGCTTAGGGTTACGGTTATGTTTAGGGTGAGGGTTAGAATCGAGTGCATTTAAGGATAGTGTTAGGGTTAGAGTTAGGTTTAGGGTTAGCTTTCGTAGAATTGAGGGTTAGGCTTCGGGTTAAGGTTAGTGTTAGGGTTAGGGTTAGAATGAGGCCCAATTTTAGTGTTATGGTTGGGGTTAGGGTATGGCTTAGAGTGCATTTAGGGGTAGGGGTAGGAGTAGGGCTAGGATTAGGGTTAAGGTTTGTGTTGTTAGAATAGAGGTTTAAGGTTAGGCTAATGGTCAGGATTGCCTTTTGGGTTGTAATCGAGTGCATTTAGGGTTAGAGTTAGTGTTGAGATTGACGATTTAGTATTAGGGTTAGAATCGAGCACATTAGGGTTAGAGTTATGGTTAGAATCCAGTGCATTTAGGTTAGGGATAGGGTTAGGATAACGCTTATGTTTAGGGTGAGGGTTAGAATCGAGTCCATTTAAGGATAGTGTTAGGGTTAGAGCTAGGTTAGGGTTAGCTTTCTTAGAATCGACGGTTAGGGTTAGGGTTAGGATTAGGGTTCGGGTTGGGGTCAGGGTTGGGTTTAGGGTTAGGGTTAGAAGTAAGGGCATATTTATTCTTAAGGTTAGGGTTAGGGTTAGGGTTAGAGGGCATTCAGGTGTAGGAGTAGGAGTAGGGTTAGGATTAGGGTTACGGTTTTTGTTGGCAGAATTGAGGTTCAGGCTTAGGCTTAGGGTCAGGATTGCCTTTTGGGTTAGAATCGAGTGCATTTAGGGTTACAGTTAGTGTTGAGATTGACGATTTAGTGTTAAGGCTTAGAAACGAGCACATTAGCGTTAGAGTTATGGTTAGAATCTAATGCATTTAGAGTTAGGATTAGGGTTAGGGTTATTAGGGTCAGGGTTTGAATCGAGAGTATTTAAGGATCGTGTTAGTGTTAGAGTTAGGTTTAAGGTTAGCTTTCGTAGAATCGAGGGTTAGGGTTAGGGTTAGGGTTCGGGTTCGGTTTAGAATCGAGCGCATTTTTAGTATGAGGGTTGGGGTAAGCTTACAATTAGAATTGATTTAGGGGTAGGCGTAGGAGGAGGGTTAGGATTAGGGTTACGATTTGTGGTGGTAGAATCGAGGTTTAGGGTTAGGCTTAGGGTCAGGATTGCCTTTTGGGTTAGAATCGAGTGCATTCCGGGTTAGAGTTAGTGATGAGATTGATGATTTAGTGTTAAGGTTAGAATCGAGCACATTTAGGGTTAGAGTTATGGTTAGAATTCGTTAGAGTTAGGGTTAGGGATAGGGGTAGGGTAGGGGTTAGAATCACGCACATTTTTAGTGTTAGGGTTAGGGTTAGTGTTAAGGTTAGAGTGCATTTAGAGGTAGGGGTAGCAGCAGAATTAGGATTTGGGTTAGGGTTAGTGATGGTAGAATCGAGGTTTAGGTTTAGGCTTAGGGTCAGGATTGCATTTTGGATCAGAATCGAGTGTATTTAGGCTTTGGGTTAGTGTTCAAAGTGACGATTTAGTGTTAGGGTTTGAATCGAGCACATTTAGGGTTAGAGTAATGGTTAGAATTCAGTGCATTTAGGGTTAGGGTTAGGGTTCGGGTTCGGTTTAGAATCGAGCGCATTTTTAGTATTAGGGTTGGGGTAAACTTACGATTAGAGTGCATTTAGGGGTAGGCGTAGGAGTAGGGTTAGGATTAGGGTTACGGTTTGTGGTGGTAGAATCGAGGTTTAGGGTTAGGCTTAGGGTCAGGATTGCCTTTTGGGTTAGAATCGAGTGCATTCCGGGTTAGAGTTAGTGATGAGATTGATGATTTAGTGTTAAGGTTAGAATCGAGCACATTTAGGGTTAGAGTTATGGTTAGAATTCGTTAGAGTTAGGGTTAGGGATAGGGGTAGGGTAGGGGTTAGAATCACGCACATTTTTAGTGTTAGGGTTAGGTTTAGTGTTAAGGTTAGAGTGCATTTAGAGGTAGGGGTAGCAGCAGAATTAGGATTTGGGTTAGGGTTAGTGATGGTAGAATCGAGGTTGAGGTTTAGGCTTAGGGTCAGGATTGCATTTTGGATCAGAATCGAGTGTATTTAGGCTTTGGGTTAGTGTTCAAAGTGACGATTTAGTGTTAGGGTTTGAATCGAGCACATTTAGGGTTAGAGTAATGGTTAGAATTCAGTGCATTTAGGGTTAGGGTTAGGGTTAGGGTTAGGGTCAGGGTTAAAATCGAGAGCATTTAAGGATAGTGCTAGGGTCGGAGTTAGGTTTAACGTTCGCTTTCATAGAATCCAGGGTTCGGCTTAAGGTTAGGCTTAGGGTGAGGGTTAGGGTTAGAATCGGGCGCATTTTTAGTGTTCTGGTTTTCGTCAGGGTATGGCTTAGAGTGCCTTTAGGGGTAGGGGTAGGAGTAGGGTTAGGACTAGGGTTAAGGTTTGTGTTGGTAAAATCGAGGTTTAGGGTTAGCCTTAGGGTCAGGAATAGCTTTTGGGTTAGAATCCAGTGCATTTAGGCTTAGGGATAGTGTTGAAATTGACGATTTAGTTTTAGCGTTAGAATCAAGCACATTTCGGGATAGAGTTATGGTTAGAATTCGTTAGGGTTACGGTTAGTGTTAGGGTTAGGGGTATGGTTAGAGTGCATTTAGCGGTAGGGGTTGGGGCACGGTTAGAATTCAGGTTAGGGTTAGTGTTGATAAAATCGAGGTTTAGGGTTAGGCTCAGGGTCAGGATTGTCCTTTGGGTTAGAATCGAGTGCATTTAGGCTTAAGGTTACTGTCGAGATTGACGAATTAGTGTTAGGGTTAGAATCAAGAACATTACTGTTAGAGTTATGGTTAGAATCCAGTGCATTTAGGGTTAGGCTTAGGCTTAGGGTTACGGTTATGTTTAGGGTGAGGGTTAGAATCGAGTGCATTTAAGGATAGTGTTAGGGTTAGAGTTAGATTTAGGGTTAGCTTTCGTAGAATCGAGGGTTAGGCTTCAGGTTAAGGTTAGTGTTAGGGTTAGGGTTAGAATGAGGCGCAATTTTAGTGTTATGGTTGGGGTTAGGGTATGGCTTAGAGTGCATTTAGGGGTAGGGGTAGGAGTAGGGTTAGGATTAGGGTTAAGGTTTGTGTTGTTAGAATAGAGGTTTAAGGTTAGGCTAGTGGTCAGGATTGCCTTTTGGGTTGTAATCGAGTGCATTTAGGGTTAGAGTTAGTGTTGAGATTGACGATTTAGTATTAGGGTTAGAATCGAGCACATTAGGGTTAGAGTTATGGTTAGAATCCAGTGCATTTAGGTTAGGGATAGGGTTAGGATAACGCTTATGTTTAGGGTGAGGGTTAGAATCGAGTCCATTTAAGGATAGTGTTAGGGTTAGAGCTAGGTTAGGGTTAGCTTTCTTAGAATCGACGGTTAGGGTTAGGGTTAGGATTAGGGTTCGGGTTGGGGTCAGGGTTGGGTTTAGGGTTAGGGTTAGAAGCAAGGGCATATTTATTTTTAAGGTTAGGGTTAGGGTTAGGGTTAGAGGGCATTCAGGTGTAGGAGTAGGAGTAGGGTTAGGATTAGGGTTACGGTTTGTGGTGGTAGAATCGAGGTTTAGGGTTAGGCTTAGGGTCAGGATTGCCTTTTGGGTTAGAATCGAGTGCATTTCGGGTTAGAGTTAGTGATGAGATTGATGATTTAGTGTTAGGGTTAGAATCGAGCACATTTAGGGTTAGAGTAATCGGTTAGAATTCGTTAGAGTTCGGGTTAGGGGTAGGGGTAGGAGAGGGGTTAGAATCACGCTCATTTTTAGTGTTAGGGTTAGGGTTAGTGTTAAGGTTAGAGTGCATTTAGAGGTAGGGGTAGCAGCAGAATTAGGATTTGGGTTAGGGTTAGTGATGGTAGAATCGAGGTTGAGGTTTAGGCTTAGGGTCAGGATTGCATTTTGGATCAGAATCGAGTGTATTTAGGCTTTGGGTTAGTGTTCAAAGTGACGATTTAGTGTTAGGGTTTGAATCGAGCTCATTTAGGGTTAGAGTAATGGTTAGAATTCAGTGCATTTAGGGTTAGGGTTAGGATTCGGGTTAGGGGTAGGGTTAGGGTTAGGTTTAGGGTCAGGGTTAGAATCGAGAGCATTTCAGGATAGTGCTAGGGTTAGGGTTAGGGTTAGGGTTAAGGTTATAGTGCATTTAGAGGTAGGGGTAGCAGCAGAATTAGGATTTGGGTTAGGGTTAGTGATGGTAGAATCGAGGTTTAGCGTTAGACTTAGTGTTAAAAACTAACTAACCCTTACACTAAGTCGTCAATTTCAACACTAACCCTAAGCCTAAATGTACTCTATTCTAAACAAAATGCAATCCTGACACTAAGCCTAACCCTAAACCTCGATTCTACGATAAAAAAACTTTACTACTAACTATAACGAATTCCCAGATAACTCTAACCCTAAATGTGCTCCTTTCTAACCCTAACACTAAGTCGACAATTTCAACACTAACCCTAAGCCTAAATGCACTCTATTCTAAAAAAAAGGCAATCCTGACACTAAGCCAAACTCTAAACCTCGATTCTACGAAAAAAAAAACTCTACTACTAACTATAACGAATTCCCACATAACTCTAACCCTAAATGTGCTCGTTTCTAACCATTACACTAAGTCGCCAATTTCAACACTAAACCTAAGCCTAAATGTACTCTATTCTATCCAAAATGCAATCCTGACACTAAGCCTAACACTATATCTCGATTCTACGAATAAAACTCTACTAATAACTATAACGAACTCCCACATAACTCTAACCCTAAATGTGCTCGTTTCTAACCCGCACGCTAAATCGTCAATTTCAACACTAACCCTAAGCCTAAATGCACTCTATTCTAACCAAAATGCAATCCTGACACTAAGCCAAACCCTAAACCTCGATACTACGAAAAAAAAAAATCTACTACTAACTATAATGACTTCCCACATAACTCTAACCCTAAATGTGCTCGTTTCTAACCATTACACTAAGTCGCCAATTTCAACACTAAACTTAAGCCTAAATGTACTCTATTCTATCCAAAATGCAATCCTGACACTAACCCGAACACTAAACCTCGATTCTACGAATAAAACTCTACTAATAACTATAACGAATTCTCACCATATCTCTAACCCTAAATGTGCTCGTTTCTAACCCTAACACTAAGTCGCCAATTTCAACACTAACCGTAAGCCTAAATGCACTCTATTCTAACCAAAATGCAATGCTGACACTAAGCCTAACCCTAAACCTCGATTCTACGAAAAAAATTCTAATACTAACTATAACAAATTCTCACCATATCTCTAACCCTAAATGTGCTCGTTTCTAACCCTAACACTAAGTCGTCAATTTCAACACTACCCCTAAGCCTAAATGCACTCTATTCTAACCAAAATGCAATCCTGACACTAAGCCTAACACTAAACCTCAATTCCACGAAAAAAACTCTAATACTAACTATAACAAATTCTAACCATAACTCTAACCCTAAATGTGCTCGTTTCTAAGTCTAGCAGTAAGTCGCCAATTTCAACACTAACTCTAAGCCTAGAGGCACTCTACTCTAACCAAAATGCAATCCTGACACTAAGCCTAACCCTAAACCTCGATTCTACGAAAATAAACTCTACTACTAACTATAACGAATTCCCACATAACTCTAACGCTAAATGTGCTCGTTTCTAACCCTTACACTAAGTCGTCAATTTCAACACTAATCCTAAGCCTAAATGTACTCTATTCTAACCAAAATGCGATCCTGACACTAAGCCTCACCCTAAACCTCGATTCTACGAAAAAAACTCTAATACTAACTATAACAATTTGACACGATAACTCTAACCCTAAATGTGCTCGTTTCTAACCCTAACATTAAGTCGTCAATTTCAACACTAACCCTAAGCCTAAATGCAATCTACTCTAACTAAAATGCAATCCTGACACTAACCCTAAGCTTAAACCTCGATTCTACGAAAAAAACCTCTAATACTAACTATAACAAATTCTCACCATAACTCTAACCCTAAATGTGCTCGTTTCTAACACTCACATTAAGTCGTCAATTTCAACACTAACTCTAAGCCTAGAGGCACTCTACTCTAACCAAAATGCAATCCTGACACTAAGCCTAACCCTACACCTCGATTCTACGAAAAAAACTCTAATACTAACTATAACAAATTCTCACCATAACTCTAACCCTAAATGTGCTCGTTTCAAACCATAACACTAACTCGTCAATTTCAACACTAACCCTAAGCCTAAATTCACTCTATTTTAACCAAAATGCAATCCTGACACTAAGCCTAACCATAAACATCTATTCTATGAAAAAAAACTCTAATACTAACTATAACAAATTCTCACCATAACTCTAACCCTAAATCTGCTCGTTTCTAACCCTAACACTAACTCGGCAATTTCAACAATAACCCTTAGATCAAATGCACTCTATTCTAAGCAAAATGCAATCCTGACTCTATGCCTAACCCTAAACCTCGATTCTACGAAAAAAACTCTAATACTAGCTATAACAAATTCTCACCATAACTCTAACCCTAAATGTGTTCGTTTCTAACCCTAACACTAAGTCGTCAAATTCAACACTAACCCTAAGCCCAAATGCACTCTATTCTAACCAAAATGCAATCCTGACACAAAACCTAACACTAAACCTCGATACTACAACAAAAACCCTAACCCTAACCCAAACGAATTCTAACCGTAACTCTAACCCTAAATGAGTTCGTTTCTAACCCTAACACTCACTCGTCAATTTCAACACTCACCCTAAGCCTAAATGCACTCTATTCTAACCAAAATGAACCAAAATGCGATCGTGACACTAAGCCTCACCCTAAACCTCGATTCTACGAAAAAAACTCTAATACTAACTATAACAAATTCTCACCATAACTCTAACCCTAAATGTGCTCGTTTCTAACCCTAACATTAAGTCGTCAATTTCAACACTAACCCTAAGCCCAAATGCACTCTATTCTAACCAAAATGCAATTCTGACACAAACCTAACTCTAAACCTCGATTCTACGAACAAAAACCCTAGCTCTAACCCAAACGAATTCTCACCATAACTCTAACCCTAAATGTGTTCGTTTTTAACCCTAACACTAAGTCGTCAAATTCAACACTAACCCTAAGCCCAAATGCACTCTATTCTAACCAAAATGCAATCCTAACACAAAACCTAACACTAAACCTCGATTCTACAACAAAAACCCTAACCCTAACCCAAACGAATTCTAACAGTAACTCTAACCCTAAATGTGTTCGTTTCTAACCCTAACACTCACTCGTCAATTTCAACACTAACCCTAAGCCTAAATGCACTCTATTCTAACCAAAATGCAATCCTGACACTAAGTCTATCTCTAGACCTCGATTCTACGAAAAAAACTCTAATACTAACTAAACGAATTCTCACCATAACTCTAACCCTAAATGTGCTCATTTCTAACCCTAACACTAACTCGTCAATTTCAACACTAACCCTAAGCCTAAATGCACTCTATTCTAAGCAAAATGCAATCCTGACACTATGCCTAACCCTAAACCTCGATTCTAAGAAAAAACTCTAATACTAACTATAACAAATTCTCACCATAACTCTAACCCTAAATGTGCTCGTTTCTAACCCTAACACTAACTCGTAAATTTCAACACTAACCCTAAGCCTAAATGCACTCTACTCTAACCAAAATGCAATCCTGACACTAACCCTAAGATTAAACCTCGATTCTACGAAAAAAACCTCTAATACTAACTATAACAAATTCTCACCATAACTCTAACCCTAAATGTGCTCGTTTCTAACCCTAACACTAACTCGTCAATTTCAACACTAACCCTAAGCCCAAATGCACTCTCTTCTCAGTAAAATGCAATCCTGACACTATGCCTAACCCTAAACCTCGATTCTACGAAAAAAACTCTAATACTAGCTATAACAAATTCTCACCATAACTCTAACCCTAAATGTGTTCGTTTCTAACCCTAACACTAACTCGTCAATTTCAACACTAACCCTAAGCCCAAATGCACTCTATTCTAACCAAAAAGCAATCCTGACACAAAACCTAACACTAAACCTCGATTCTACAACAAAAACCCTAACCCTAACCCAAACGAATTCTAACCTTAACTCTAACCCTAAATGTGTTCGTTTCTAACCCTAACACTAACTCGTCAATTTCAACACAAACCCTAAGCCTAAATGCACTCTATTCTAACGCAAAGGCAATACTGACACTAAGACTAACCCTAACATCTATTCTATGAAAAAAAACTCTAATACCAACTATAACAAATTCTCACCATAACTCTAACCCTAAATGTGCTCGTTCCTAACCCTAACACTAACTCGTCAATTTCAACACTAACCCTAAGCCTAAATGCACTCTACTCTAACTAAAATGCAATCCTGACACTAACCCTAAGCTTAAACCTCGATTCTACGAAAAAAACCTCTAATACTAACTATAACAAATTCTCACCATAACTCTAACCCTAAATGTGCTCGTTTCTAACACTCACATTAAGTCGTCAATTTCAACACTAACTCTAAGCCTAGAGGCACTCTACTCTAACCAAAATGCAATCCTGACACTAAGCCTAACCCTACACCTCGATTCTACGAAAAAAACTCTAATACTAACTATAACAAATTCTCACCATAACTCTAACCCTAAATGTGCTCGTTTCTAACCCTAACACTAACTCGTCAATTTCAACACTAACCCTAAGCCTAAATTCACTCTATTTTAACCAAAATGCAATCCTGACACTAAGCCTAACCATAAACATCTATTCTATGAAAAAAAACTCTAATACTAACTATAACAAATTCTCACCATAACTCTAACCCTAAATCTGCTCGTTTCTAACCCTAACACTAACTCGGCAATTTCAACAATAACCCTTAGATCAAATGCACTCTATTCTAAGCAAAATGCAATCCTGACTCTATGCCTAACCCTAAACCTCGATTCTACGAAAAAAACTCTAATACTAGCTATAACAAATTCTCACCATAACTCTAACCCTAAATGTGTTCGTTTCTAACCCTAACACTAAGTCGTCAAATTCAACACTAACCCTAAGCCCAAATGCACTCTATTCTAACCAAAATGCAATCCTGACACAAAACCTAACACTAAACCTCGATACTACAACAAAAACCCTAACCCTAACCCAAACTAATTCTAACCGTAACTCTAACCCTAAATGAGTTCGTTTCTAACCCTAACACTCACTCGTCAATTTCAACACTCACCCTAAGCCTAAATGCACTCTATTCTAACCAAAATGCGATCGTGACACTAAGCCTCACCCTAAACCTCGATTCTACGAAAAAAACTCTAATACTAACTATAACAAATTCTCACCATAACTCTAACCCTAAATGTGCTCGTTTCTAACCCTAACATTAAGTCGTCAATTTCAACACTAACCCTAAGCCCAAATGCACTCTATTCTAACCAAAATGCAATCCTGACACAAACCTAACTCTAAACCTCGATTCTACGAACAAAAACCCTAGCTCTAACCCAAACGAATTCTCACCATAACTCTAACCCTAAATGTGTTCGTTTTTAACCCTAACACTAAGTCGTCAAATTCAACACTAACCCTAAGCCCAAATGCACTCTATTCTAACCAAAATGCAATCCTAACACAAAACCTAACACTAAACCTCGATTCTACAACAAAAACCCTAACCCTAACCCAAACGAATTCTAACAGTAACTCTAACCCTAAATGTGTTCGTTTCTAACCCTAACACTCACTCGTCAATTTCAACACTAACCCTAAGCCTAAATGCACTCTATTCTAACCAAAATGCAATCCTGACACTAAGTCTATCTCTAGACCTCGATTCTACGAAAAAAACTCTAATACTAACTAAACGAATTCTCACCATAACTCTAACCCTAAATGTGCTCATTTCTAACCCTAACACTAACTCGTCAATTTCAACACTAACCCTAAGCCTAAATGCACTCTATTCTAAGCAAAATGCAATCCTGACACTATGCCTAACCCTAAACCTCGATTCTAAGAAAAAACTCTAAT
This sequence comes from Notamacropus eugenii, assembly GCF_028372415.1. Classification (NCBI taxonomy): domain Eukaryota; kingdom Metazoa; phylum Chordata; class Mammalia; order Diprotodontia; family Macropodidae; genus Notamacropus; species Notamacropus eugenii. The sequence continues at coordinate 172,012,434 of NC_092877.1, read as the reverse complement.
ACTAACTATAACAAATTCTCACCATAACTCTAACCCTAAATGTGCTCGTTTCTAACCCTAACACTAACTCGTCAATTTCAACACTAACCCTAAGCCTAAATGCACTCTATTCTAACCAAAATGCGATCCTGACACTAAGCCTCACCCTAAACCTCGAGTCTACGAAAAAAACTCTAATACTAACTATAACAATTTGACACCATAACTCTAACCCTAAATGTGCTCGTTTCTAACCCTGACATTAAGTCGTCAATTTCAACACTAACCCTAAGCCTAAATGCACTCTACTCTAACTAAAATGCAATCCTGACACTAACCCTAAGCTTAAACCTCGATTCTACGAAAAAAACCTCTAATACTAACTATAACAAATTCTCACCATAACTCTAACCCTAAATGTGCTCGTTTCTGACACTCATATTAAGTCGTCAATTTCAACACTAACTCTAAGCCTAGAGGCACTCTACTCTAACCAAAATGCAATCCTGACACTATGCCTAACCCTAAACCTCGATTCTAAGAAAAAACTCTAATACTAACTATAACAAATTCTCACCATAACTCTAACCCTAAATGTGCTCGTTTCTAACCCTAACACTAACTCGTCAATTTCAACACTAACCCTAAGCCTAAATGCACTCTACTCTAACCAAAATGCAATCCTGACACTAACCCTAAGATTAAACCTCGATTCTACGAAAAAAACCTCTAATACTAACTATAACAAATTCTCACCATAACTCTAACCCTAAATGTGCTCGTTTCTAACCCTAACACTAACTCGTCAATTTCAACACTAACCCTAAGCCCAAATGCACTCTATTCTAACCAAAATGCAATCCTGACAAAAAACCTAACTCTAAACCTCGATTCTACGAACAAAAACCCTAGCCCTAACCCAAACGAATTCTCACCATAACTCTAACCCTAAATGTGTTCGTTTTTAACCCTAAAACTCACTCCTCAATTTCAACACTAACACTAAGCCCAAATGCACTCTATTCTAACCCAAATGCAGTCCTGACACTGAGCCTATCCCTAGAACACGATTCTACGAAAAAAACTCTAATACTAACTAAACAAATTCTCACCATAACTCTAACCCTAAATGTGCTCGTTTCTAACCCTAACACTAACTCGTCAATTTCAAAACTAACCCTAAGCCCAAATGCACTCTATTCTAAGCAAAATGCAATCCTGACACTATGCCTAACCCTAAACCTCGAATCTACGAAAAAAACTCTAATACTAACTATAACAAATTCTCACCATAACTCTAACCCTAAATGTGCTCGTTTCTAACCCTAACACTAACTCGTCAATTTCAACACTAACCCTAAGCCTAAATGCACTCTATTCTAACCAAAATGCGATCCTGACACTAAGCCTCACCCTAAACCTCGATTCTACGAAAAAAACTCTAATACTAACTATAACAATTTGACACCATAACTCTAACCCTAAATGTGCTCGTTTCTAACCCTGACATTAAGTCGTCAATTTCAACACTAACCCTAAGCCTAAATGCACTCTACTCTAACTAAAATGCAATCCTGACACTAACCCTAAGCTTAAACCTCGATTCTACGAAAAAAACCTCTAATACTAACTATAACAAATTCTCACCATAACTCTAACCCTAAATGTGCTCGTTTCTGACACTCATATTAAGTCGTCAATTTCAACACTAACTCTAAGCCTAGAGGCACTCTACTCTAACCAAAATGCAATCCTGACACTAACCCTAAGCTTAAACCTCGATTCTACGAAAAAAACCTCTAATACTAACTATAACAAATTCTCACCATAACTCTAACCCTAAATGTGCTCGTTTCTAACCCTAACACTAACTCGTCAATTTCAACACTAACCCTAAGCCCAAATGCACTCTTTTCTAAGTAAAATGCAATCCTGACACTATGCCTAACCCTAAACCTCGATTCTACGAAAAAAACTCTAATACTAGCTATAACAAATTCTCACCATAATTCTAACCCTAAATGTGTTCGTTTCTAACCCTAACACTAAGTCGTCAAATTCAACACTAACCCTAAGCCCAAATGCACTCTATTCTAACCAAAATGCAATCCTGACACAAAACCTAACACTAAACCTCGATTCTACAACAAAAACCCTCACCCTAACCCAAACGAATTCTAACCGTAACTCTAACCCTAAATGTGTTCGTTTCTAACCCTAACACTCACTCGTCAATTTCAACACTCACCCTAAGCCTAAATGCACTCTATTCTAACCAAAATGCGATCCTGACACTAAGCCTCACCCTAAACCTCGATTCTACGAAAAAAACTCTAATACTAACTATAACAATTTGACACCATAACTCTAACCCTAAATGTGCTCGTTTCTAACCCTGACATTAAGTCGTCAATTTCAACACTAACCCTAAGCCTAAATGCACTCTACTCTAACTAAAATGCAATCCTGACACTAACCCTAAGCTTAAACCTCGATTCTACGAAAAAAACCTCTAATACTAACTATAACAAATTCTCACCATAACTCTAACCCTAAATGTGCTCGTTTCTGACACTCACATTAAGTCGTCAATTTCAACACTAACTCTAAGCCTAGAGGCACTCTACTCTAACCAAAATGCAATCCTGACACTAAGCCTAACCCTACACCTCGATTCTACGAAAGAAAACTCTGATACTAACTATAACAAATTCTCACCATAACTCTAACCCTAAATGTGCTCGTTTCTAACCGTAACACTGTCGTCAATTTCAACACTAACCCTAAGCCCAAAGGCACTCTATTCTAAGCAAAATGCAATCCTGACAGTATGCCTAACCCTAAACCTCGATTCTACGAAAAAAACTCTAATACTAACTATAACAAATTCTCACCATAACTCTAACCCTAAATGTGCTCGTTTCTAACCCTAACACTAACTCGTCAATTTCAACACTAACCCTAAGCCCAAATGCACTCTATTCTAACCAAAATGCAATCCTGACACTATGCCTAACCCTAAACCTCGATTCTACGAAAAAAACTCTAATACTAGCTATAACAAATTCTCACCATAATTCTAACCCTAAATGTGTTCGTTTCTAACCCTAACACTAACTCGTCAATTTCAACACTAACCCTAAGCCCAAATGCTCTCTATTCTAACCAAAATGCAATCCTGACACAAAACCTAACACTAAACCTCGATTCTACAACAAAAACCCTAACCCTAACCCAAACGAATTCTAACCTTAACTCTAACCCTAAATGTGTTCGTTTCTAACCCTAACACTCACTCGTCAATTTCAACACTCACCCTAAGCCTAAATGCACTCTATTCTAACCAAAATGCGATCCTGACACTAAGCCTCACCCTAAACCTCGATTCTACGAAAAAAACTCTAATACTAACTATAACAATTTGACACCATAACTCTAACCCTAAATGTGCTCGTTTCTAACCCTGACATTAAGTCGTCAATTTCAACACTAACCCTAAGCCTAAATGCACTGTACTCTAACTAAAATGCAATCCTGACACAAACCCTAAGCTTAAACCTCGATTCTACGAAAAAAACCTCTAATACTAACTATAACAAATTCTCACCATAACTCTAACCCTAAATGTGCTCGTTTCTGACACTCACATTAAGTCGTCAATTTCAACACTAACTCTAAGCCTAGAGGCACTCTACTCTAACCAAAATGCAATCCTGACACTAAGCCTAACCCTACACCTCGATTCTACGAAAGAAAACTCTGATACTAACTATAACAAATTCTCACCATAACTCTAACCCTAAATGTGCTCGTTTCTAACCGTAACACTGTCGTCAATTTCAGCACTAACCCTAAGCCCAAAGGCACTCTATTCTAAGCAAAATGCAATCCTGACAGTATGCCTAACCCTAAACCTCGATTCTACGAAAAAAAACTCTAATACTAACTATAACAAATTCTCACCATAACTCTAACCCTAAATGTGCTCGTTTCTAACCCTAACACTAACTCGTCAATTTCAACACTAACCCTAAGCCCAAATGCACTCTATTCTAACCAAAATGCAATCCTGACACTATGCCTAACCCTAAACCTCGATTCTACGAAAAAAACTCTAATACTAGCTATAACAAATTCTCACCATAATTCTAACCCTAAATGTGTTCGTTTCTAACCCTAACACTAACTCGTCAATTTCAACACTAACCCTAAGCCCAAATGCTCTCTATTCTAACCAAAATGCAATCCTGACACAAAACCTAACACTAAACCTCGATTCTACAACAAAAACCCTAACCCTAACCCAAACGAATTCTAACCTTAACTCTGACCCTAAATGTGTTCGTTTCTAACCCTAACACTAACTCGTCAATTTCAACACTAACCCTAAGCCTAAATGCACTCTATTCTAACCCAAAGGCAATACTGACACTAAGACTAACCCTAACATCTATTCTATGAAAAAAAACTCTAATACTAACTATAACAAATTCTCACCATAACTCTAACCCTAAATGTGCTCGTTCCTAACCCTAACACTAACTCGTCAATTTCAACACTAACCCTAAGCCTAAATGCACTCTACTCTAACTAAAATGCAATCCTGACACTAACCCTAAGCTTAAACCTCGATTCTACGAAAAAAACCTCTAATACTAACTATAACAAATTCTCACCATAACTCTAACCCTAAATATGCTCGTTTCTAACACTCACATTAAGTCGTCAATTTCAACACTAACTCTAAGCCTAGAGGCACTCTACTCTAACCAAAATGCAATCCTGACACTAAGCCTAACCCTACACCTCGATTCTACGAAAGAAAACTCTGATACTAACTATAACAAATTCTCACCATAACTCTAACTCTAAATGTGCTCGTTTCAAACCCTAACACTAACTCGTCAATTTCAACACTAACCCTAAGCCTAAATGCACTCTATTCTAAACAAAATGCGATCCTGACACTAAGCCTAACCCTAAACATCTATTCTATGAAAAAAAACTCTAATACTAACAATACCAAATTCTCACCATAACTCTAACCCTAAATCTGCTCGTTTCTAACCTTAACACCAACTCGGCAATTTCAACACTAACCCTTAGATCAAATGCACTCTATTCTAAGCAAAATGCAATCCTGACTCTATGCCTAACCCTAAACCTCGATTCTACGAAAAAAACTCTAATACTAGCTATAACAAATTCTCACCATAACTCTAACCCTAAATGTGTTCGTTTCTAACCCTAACACTAACTCGTCAATTTCAACACTAACCCTAAGCCCAAATGCACTCTATTCTAACCAAAATGCAATCCTGACACAAAACCTAACACTAAACCTCGATTCTACAACAAAAACCCTAACCCTAACCCAAACGAATTCTAACCGTAACTCTAACCCTAAATGTGTTCGTTTCTAACCCTAACACTCACTCGTCAATTTCAACACTCACCCTAAGCCTAAATGCACTCTATTCTAACCAAAATGCGATCCTGACACTAAGCCTCACCCTAAACCTCGATTCTACGAAAAAAACTCTAATACTAACTATAACAATTTGACACCATAACTCTAACCCTAAATGTGCTCGTTTCTAACCCTGACATTAAGTCGTCAATTTCAACACTAACCCTAAGCCTAAATGCACTCTACTCTAACTAAAATGCAATCCTGACACTAACCCTAAGCTTAAACCTCGATTCTACGAAAAAAACCTCTAATACTAACTATAACAAATTCTCACCATAACTCTAACCCTAAATGTGCTCGTTTCTGACACTCACATTAAGTCGTCAATTTCAACACTAACTCTAAGCCTAGAGGCACTCTACTCTAACCAAAATGCAATCCTGACACTAAGCCTAACCCTACACCTCGATTCTACGAAAGAAAACTCTGATACTAACTATAGCAAATTCTCACCATAACTCTAACCCTAAATGTGCTCGTTTCTAACCGTAACACTGTCCTCAATTTCAACACTAACCCTAAGCCCAAAGGCACTCTATTCTAAGCAAAATGCAATCCTGACAGTATGCCTAACCCTAAACCTCGATTCTACGAAAAAAACTCTAATACTAACTATAACAAATTCTCACCAGAACTCTAACCCTAAATGTGCTCGTTTCTAACCCTAACACTAACTCGTCAATTTCAACACTAACCCTAAGACCAAATGCACTCTATTCTAAGTAAAATATAATCCTGACATTATGCCTAACCCTAAACCTCGATTTACGAAAAAAACTCAAATACTAACTGTAACAAATTCTCACCATAACTCTAACCCTAAATGTGCTCGTTTCTAACCCTAACACAACTCGTCAATTTCAACACTAACCCTAATTCTAAATTCACTCTATTTTAACCAAAATGCAATCCTGACATAAGCCTAACCCTAAACATCTACTCTATGAAAAAAAACTCTAATACTAACTAAACAAATTCTCACCAGAACTCTAACCCTAAATGTGCTCGTTTCTAACCCTAACACTAACTCGTCAATTTCAACACTAACCCTAAGCCCAAATGCACTCTATTCTAAGCAAAATGCCATCCTGACACAAAACCTAACACTAAACCTCGATTCTACGAACAAAAACCCTAGCCCTAACCCAAACGAATTCTAACAGTAACTCTAACGGTAAATGTGTTCGTTTCTAACCCGAACACTCACTCGTCAATTTCAACACTAACCCTAAGCCTAAATGCACTCTATTCTAACCAAAATGCAATCCTGACACTAAGTCTATCCCTAGACCTCGATTCTACGAAAAAAACTCTAATACTAACTAAACAAATTCTCACCATAACTCTAACCCTAAATGTGCTCGTTTCTAACCCTAACACTAACTCGTCAATTTCAACACTAACCCTAAGCCCAAATGCACTCTATTTTAACCAAAATGCAATCCTGACATAAGCCTAACCCTAAACATCTACTCTATGAAAAAAAACTCTAATACTAACTAAACAAATTCTCACCAGAACTCTAACCCTAAATGTGCTCGTTTCTAACCCTAACACTAACTCGTCAATTTCAACACTAACCCTAAGCCCAAATGCACTCTATTCTAAGCAAAATGCAATCCTGACAGTATGCCTAACCCTAAACCTCGATTCTACGAAAAAAACTCTAATACTAACTATAACAAATTCTCACCATAACTCTAACCCTAAATGTGCTCGTTTCTAACCCTAACACTAACTCGTCAATTTCAACACTAACCTTAAGCCTAAATGCACTCTATTCTAACCAAAATGAAATCCTGACACTAAGCTTAACCATAAACCTCGATTCTATGAAAAAAACTCTAATACTAACTAAACGAATTCTCACCATAACTCTAACCCTAAATGTGCTCGTTTCTAACCCTAACAATAACTCGTCAATTTCAACACTAACCCTAAGCCCAAATGCACTCTATTCTAAGCAAAATGCCATCCTGACACAAAACCTAACACTAAACCTCGATTCTACGAACAAAAACCCTAGCCCTAACCCAAACGAATTCTAACAGTAACTCTAACGGTAAATGTGTTCGTTTCTAACCCGAACACTCACTCGTCAATTTCAACACTAACCCTAAGCCTAAATGCACTCTATTCTAACCAAAATGCAATCCTGACACTAAGTCTATCCCTAGACCTCGATTCTACGAAAAAAACTCTAATACTAACTAAACAAATTCTCACCATAACTCTAACCCTAAATGTGCTCGTTTCTAACCCTAACACTAACTAGTCAATTTCAACACTAAACCTAAGCCCAAATGCACTCTATTCTAAGCAAAAGGCAATCCTGACAGTATACCTAACCCTAAACCTCGACTCTACGAAAAAAACTCTAATACTAACTATAATAAATTCTCACCATAACTCTAACCCTAAATGTGCTCGTTTCTAACCGTAACACTGTCGTCAATTTCAACACTAACCCTAAGCCCAAAGGCACTCTATTCTAAGCAAAATGCAATCCTGACAGTATGCCTAACCCTAAACCTCGATTCTACGAAAAAAACTCTAATACTAACTATACCAAATTCTCACCATAACTCTAACCCTAAATGTGCTCGTTTCTAACCCTAACACTAACTCGTCAATTTCAACACTAACCCTAAGACCAAATGCTCTCTATTCTAAGCAAAATATAATCCTGACACTATGCCTAACCCTAAACCTCGATTTACGAAAAAAACTCTAATACTAACTGTAACAAATTCTCACCATAACTCTAACCCTAAATGTGCTCGTTTCTAACCCTAACACTAAGTCGTCAATTTCAACACTAACCCTAAGCCCAAATGCACTCTATTCTAACCAAAATGCAATCCTGACACAAAACCTAACACTAAACCTCGATTCTACGAACAAAAACCCTAGCCCTAACCCAAACGAATTCTAACAGTAACTCTAACCCTAAATGTGTTCGTTTCTAACCCTAACACTCACTCGTCAATTTCAACACTAACCCTAAGCCTAAATGCACTCTATTCTAAGCAAAATGCAATCCTGACACTATGCCTAACCTTAAACCTCGATTCTAAGAAAAAACTCTAATACTAACTATAACAAATTCTCACCATAACTCTAACCCTAAATGTGCTCGTTTCTAACCCTAACACAACTCGTCAATTTCAACACTAACCCTAATTCTAAATTCACTCTATTTTAACCAAAATGCAATCCTGACACTAAGCCTAACCCTAAACATCTATTCTATGAAAAAAAACTCTAATACTAACTAAACAAATTCTCACCAGAACTCTAACCCTAAATGTGCTCGTTTCTAACCCTAACACTAACTCGTCAATTTCAACACTAACCCTAAGCCCAAATGCACTCTATTCTAAGCAAAATGCAATCCTGACAGGATGCCTAACCCTAAACCTCGATTCTACGAAAAAAACTCTAATACTAACTATAACAAATTCTCACCATAACTCTAACCCTAAATGTGCTCGTTTCTAACCCTAACACTAACTCGTCAATTTCAACACTAACCTTAAGCCTAAATGCACTCTATTCTAACCAAAATGAAATCCTGACACTAAGCTTAACCATAAACCTCGATTCTATGAAAAAAAGTCTAATACTAACTAAACGAATTCTCACCATAACTCTAACCCTAAATGTGCTCGTTTCTAACCCTAACAATAACTCGTCAATTTCAACACTAACCCTAAGCCCAAATGCACTCTATTCTAAGCAAAATGCCATCCTGACACAAAACCTAACACTAAACCTCGATTCTACGAACAAAAACCCTAGCCCTAACCCAAACGAATTCTAACAGTAACTCTAACGGTAAATGTGTTCGTTTCTAACCCGAACACTCACTCGTCAATTTCAACACTAACCCTAAGCTTAAATGCACTCTATTCTAACCAAAATGCAATCCTGACACTAAGTCTATCCCTAGACCTCGATTCTACGAAAAAAACTCTAATACTAACTAAACAAATTCTCACCATAACTCTAACCCTAAATGTGCTCGTTTCTAACCCTAACACTAACTCGTCAATTTCAACACTAACCCTAAGCCCAAATGCACTCTATTCTAAGCAAAAGGCAATCCTGACAGTATACCTAACCCTAAACCTCGACTCTACGAAAAAAACTCTAATACTAACTATAACAAATTCTCACCATAACTCTAACCCTAAATGTGCTCGTTTCTAACCGTAACACTGTCGTCAATTTCAACACTAACCTTAAGCCCAAATGCACTCTATTCTAAGCAAAATGCAATGCTGACAGTATGCCTAACCCTAAACCTCGATTCTACGAAAAAAACTCTAATACTAACTATAACAAATTCTCACCATAACTCTAACCCTAAATGTGCTCGTTTCTAACCGTAACACTGTCGTCAATTTCAACACTAACCCTAAGCCCAAAGGCACTCTATTCTAAGCAAAATGCAATCCTGACAGTATGCCTAACCCTAAACCTCGATTCTACGAAAAAACCTCTAATACTAACTAAACAAATTCTCACCATAACTCTAACCCTAAATGTGCTCGTTTCTAACCCTAACACTAACTCGTCAATTTCAACACGAACCCTAAGCCCAAATGCACTCTATTCTAAGCAAAAGGCAATCCTGACAGTATACCTAACCCTAAACCTCCACTCTACGAAAAAAACTCTAATACTAACTATAACAAATTCTCACCATAACTCTAACCCTAAATGTGCTCGTTTCTAACCCTAACACTAACTCGTCAATTTCAACACTAACCTTAAGCCTAAATGCACTCTATTCTAACCAAAATGAAATCCTGACACTAAGCTTAACCATAAACCTCGATTCTATGAAAAAAACTCTAATACTAACTAAACGAATTCTCACCATAACTCTAACCCTAAATGTGCTCGTTTCTAACCCTAACAATAATTCGTCAATTTCAACACTAACCCTAAGCCCAAATGCACTCTATTCTAAGCAAAATGCCATCCTGACACAAAACCTAACACTAAACCTCGATTCTACGAACAAAAACCCTAGCCCTAACCCAAACGAATTCTAACAGTAACTCTAACGGTAAATGTGTTCGTTTCTAACCCGAACACTCACTCGTCAATTTCAACACTAACCCTAAGCCTAAATGCACTCTATTCTAACCAAAATGCAATCCTGACACTAAGTCTATCCCTAGACCTCGATTCTACGAAAAAAACTCTAATACTAACTAAACAAATTCTCACCATAACTCTAACCCTAAATGTGCTCGTTTCTAACCCTAACACTAACTAGTCAATTTCAACACTAAACCTAAGCCCAAATGCACTCTATTCTAAGCAAAAGGCAATCCTGACAGTATACCTAACCCTAAACCTCGACTCTACGAAAAAAACTCTAATACTAACTATAATAAATTCTCACCATAACTCTAACCCTAAATGTGCTCGTTTCTAACCGTAACACTGTCGTCAATTTCAACACTAACCCTAAGCCCAAAGGCACTCTATTCTAAGCAAAATGCAATCCTGACAGTATGCCTAACCCTAAACCTCGATTCTACGAAAAAAACTCTAATACTAACTATACCAAATTCTCACCATAACTCTAACCCTAAATGTGCTCGTTTCTAACCCTAACACTAACTCGTCAATTTCAACACTAACCCTAAGACCAAATGCTCTCTATTCTAAGCAAAATATAATCCTGACACTATGCCTAACCCTAAACCTCGATTTACGAAAAAAACTCTAATACTAACTGTAACAAATTCTCACCATAACTCTAACCCTAAATGTGCTCGTTTCTAACCCTAACACTAAGTCGTCAATTTCAACACTAACCCTAAGCCCAAATGCACTCTATTCTAACCAAAATGCAATCCTGACACAAAACCTAACACTAAACCTCGATTCTACGAACAAAAACCCTAGCCCTAACCCAAACGAATTCTAACAGTAACTCTAACCCTAAATGTGTTCGTTTCTAACCCTAACACTCACTCGTCAATTTCAACACTAACCCTAAGCCTAAATGCACTCTATTCTAAGCAAAATGCAATCCTGACACTATGCCTAACCTTAAACCTCGATTCTAAGAAAAAACTCTAATACTAACTATAACAAATTCTCACCATAACTCTAACCCTAAATGTGCTCGTTTCTAACCCTAACACAACTCGTCAATTTCAACACTAACCCTAATTCTAAATTCACTCTATTTTAACCAAAATGCAATCCTGACACTAAGCCTAACCCTAAACATCTATTCTATGAAAAAAAACTCTAATACTAACTAAACAAATTCTCACCAGAACTCTAACCCTAAATGTGCTCGTTTCTAACCCTAACACTAACTCGTCAATTTCAACACTAACCCTAAGCCCAAATGCACTCTATTCTAAGCAAAATGCAATCCTGACAGGATGCCTAACCCTAAACCTCGATTCTACGAAAAAAACTCTAATACTAACTATAACAAATTCTCACCATAACTCTAACCCTAAATGTGCTCGTTTCTAACCCTAACACTAACTCGTCAATTTCAACACTAACCTTAAGCCTAAATGCACTCTATTCTAACCAAAATGAAATCCTGACACTAAGCTTAACCATAAACCTCGATTCTATGAAAAAAAGTCTAATACTAACTAAACGAATTCTCACCATAACTCTAACCCTAAATGTGCTCGTTTCTAACCCTAACAATAACTCGTCAATTTCAACACTAACCCTAAGCCCAAATGCACTCTATTCTAAGCAAAATGCCATCCTGACACAAAACCTAACACTAAACCTCGATTCTACGAACAAAAACCCTAGCCCTAACCCAAACGAATTCTAACAGTAACTCTAACGGTAAATGTGTTCGTTTCTAACCCGAACACTCACTCGTCAATTTCAACACTAACCCTAAGCTTAAATGCACTCTATTCTAACCAAAATGCAATCCTGACACTAAGTCTATCCCTAGACCTCGATTCTACGAAAAAAACTCTAATACTAACTAAACAAATTCTCACCATAACTCTAACCCTAAATGTGCTCGTTTCTAACCCTAACACTAACTCGTCAATTTCAACACTAACCCTAAGCCCAAATGCACTCTATTCTAAGCAAAAGGCAATCCTGACAGTATACCTAACCCTAAACCTCGACTCTACGAAAAAAACTCTAATACTAACTATAACAAATTCTCACCATAACTCTAACCCTAAATGTGCTCGTTTCTAACCGTAACACTGTCGTCAATTTCAACACTAACCTTAAGCCCAAATGCACTCTATTCTAAGCAAAATGCAATGCTGACAGTATGCCTAACCCTAAACCTCGATTCTACGAAAAAAACTCTAATACTAACTATAACAAATTCTCACCATAACTCTAACCCTAAATGTGCTCGTTTCTAACCGTAACACTGTCGTCAATTTCAACACTAACCCTAAGCCCAAAGGCACTCTATTCTAAGCAAAATGCAATCCTGACAGTATGCCTAACCCTAAACCTCGATTCTACGAAAAAACCTCTAATACTAACTAAACAAATTCTCACCATAACTCTAACCCTAAATGTGCTCGTTTCTAACCCTAACACTAACTCGTCAATTTCAACACGAACCCTAAGCCCAAATGCACTCTATTCTAAGCAAAAGGCAATCCTGACAGTATACCTAACCCTAAACCTCCACTCTACGAAAAAAACTCTAATACTAACTATAACAAATTCTCACCATAACTCTAACCCTAAATGTGCTCGTTTCTAACCCTAACACTAACTCGTCAATTTCAACACTAACCTTAAGCCTAAATGCACTCTATTCTAACCAAAATGAAATCCTGACACTAAGCTTAACCATAAACCTCGATTCTATGAAAAAAAGTCTAATACTAACTAAACGAATTCTCACCATAACTCTAACCCTAAATGTGCTCGTTTCTAACCCTAACAATAATTCGTCAATTTCAACACTAACCCTAAGCCCAAATGCACTCTATTCTAAGCAAAATGCCATCCTGACACAAAACCTAACACTAAACCTCGATTCTACGAACAAAAACCCTAGCCCTAACCCAAACGAATTCTAACAGTAACTCTAACGGTAAATGTGTTCGTTTCTAACCCGAACACTCACTCGTCAATTTCAACACTAACCCTAAGCCTAAATGCACTCTATTCTAACCAAAATGCAATCCTGACACTAAGTCTATCCCTAGACCTCGATTCTACGAAAAAAACTCTAATACTAACTAAACAAATTCTCACCATAACTCTAACCCTAAATGTGCTCGTTTCTAACCCTAACACTAACTCGTCAATTTCAACACTAACCCTAAGCCCAAATGCACTCTATTCTAAGCAAAAGGCAATCCTGACAGTATACCTAACCCTAAACCTCGACTCTACGAAAAAAACTCTAATACTAACTATAACAAATTCTCACCATAACTCTAACCCTAAATGTGCTCGTTTCTAACCCTAACACTGTCGTCAATTTCAACACTAACCCTAAGCCCAAAGGCACTCTATTCTAAGCAAAATGCAATCCTGACAGTATGCCTAACCCTAAACCTCGATTCTACGAAAAAAACTCTAATACTAACTATACCAAATTCTCACCATAACTCTAACCCTAAATGTGCTCGTTTCTAACCCTAACACAACTCGTCAATTTCAACACTAACCCTAAGCCCAAAGGCACTCTATTCTAAGCAAAATGCAATGCTGACAGTATGCCTAACCCTAAACCTCGATTCTACGAAAAAAACTCTAATACTAACTATAACAAATTCTCACCATAACTCTAACCCTAAATGTGCTCGTTTCTAACCGTAACACTGTCGTCAATTTCAACACTAACCCTAAGCCCAAAGGCACTCTATTCTAAGCAAAATGCAATCCTGACAGTATGCCTAACCCTAAACCTCGATTCTACGAAAAAAACTCTAATACTAACTATACCAAATTCTCACCATAACTCTAACCCTAAATGTGCTCGTTTCTAACCCTAACACTAACTCGTCAATTTCAACACTAACCCTAAGACCAAATGCACTCTATCTAAGCAAAATATAATCCTGACACTATGCCTAACCCTAAACCTCGATTTACGAAAAAAACTCTAATACTAACTGTAACAAATTCTCACCATAACTCTAATCCTAAATGTGCTCGTTTCTAACCCTATCACTAAGTCGTCAATTTCAACACTAACCCTAAGCCCAAATGCACTCTATTCTAACGAAAATGCAATCCTGACACAAAACCTAACACTAAACCTCGATTCTACGAACAAAACCCCTAGCCCTAACCCAAACGAATTCTAACAGTAACTCTAACCCTAAATGTGTTCGTTTCTAACCCTAACACTCACTCTTCAATTTCAACACTAACCCTAAGCCTAAATGCACTCTATTCTAAGCAAAATGCAATCCTGACACTATGCCTAACCCTAAACCTCGATTCTAAGAAAAAACTCTAGTACTAACTATAACAAATTCTCACCATAACTCTAACCCTAAATGTGCTCGTTTCTAACCCTAACACAACTCGTCAATTTCAACACTAACCCTAATTCTAAATTCACTCTATTTTAACCAAAATGCAATCCTGACACTAAGCCTAACCCTAAACATCTATTCTACGAAAAAAACTCTAATACTAACTAAACAAATTCTCACCAGAACTCTAACCCTAAATGTGCTCGTTTCTAACCCTAACACTGTCGTCAATTTCAACACTAACCCTAAGCCCAAAGGCACTCTATTCTAAGCAAAATGCAATCCTGACAGTATGCCTAACCCTAAACCTCGATTCTACGAAAAAAACTCTAATACTAACTATACCAAATTCTCACCATAACTCTAACCCTAAATGTGCTCGTTTCTAACCCTAACACTAACTCGTCAATTTCAACACTAACCCTAAGACCAAATGCACTCTATCTAAGCAAAATATAATCCTGACACTATGCCTAACCCTAAACCTCGATTTACGAAAAAAACTCTAATACTAACTGTAACAAATTTTCACCATAACTCTAATCCTAAATGTGCTCGTTTCTAACCCTATCACTAAGTCGTCAATTTCAACACTAACCCTAAGCCCAAATGCACTCTATTCTAACGAAAATGCAATCCTGACACAAAACCTAACACTAAACCTCGATTCTACGAACAAAACCCCTAGCCCTAACCCAAACGAATTCTAACAGTAACTCTAACCCTAAATGTGTTCGTTTCTAACCCTAACACTCACTCGTCAATTTCAACACTAACCCTAAGCCTAAATGCACTCTATTCTAAGCAAAATGCAATCCTGACACTATGCCTAACCCTAAACCTCGATTCTAAGAAAAAACTCTAGTACTAACTATAACAAATTCTCACCATAACTCTAACCCTAAATGTGCTCGTTTCTAACCCTAACACAACTTGTCAATTTCAACACTAACCCTAATTCTAAATTCACTCTATTTTAACCAAAATGCAATCCTGACACTAAGCCTAACCCTAAACATCTATTCTATGAAAAAAAACTCTAATACTAACTAAACAAATTCTCACCAGAACTCTAACCCTAAATGTGCTCGTTTCTAACCCTAACACTAACTCGTCAATTTCAACACTAACCCTAAGCCCAAATGCACTCTATTCTAAGCAAAATGCACTCCTGACACTATGCCTAACCCTAAACCTCGATTCTACGAAAAAAACTCTAATACTAACTATACCAAATTCTCACCATAACTCTAACCCTAAATGTGCTCGTTTCTAACCCTAACACTAACTCGTCAATTTCAACACTAACCCTAAGACCAAATGCACTCTATCTAAGCAAAATATAATCCTGACACTATGCCTAACCCTAAACCTCGATTTACGAAAAAAACTCTAATACTAACTGTAACAAATTCTCACCATAACTCTAATCCTAAATGTGCTCGTTTCTAACCCTATCACTAAGTCGTCAATTTCAACACTAACCCTAAGCCCAAATGCACTCTATTCTAACGAAAATGCAATCCTGACACAAAACCTAACCCTAAACCTCGATTTACGAAAAAAACTCTAATACTAACTATAACAAATTCTCACCATAACTCTAACCCTAAATGTGCTCGTTTCTAACCCTAACACTAACTCGTCAATTTCAACACTAACCTTAAGCCTAAATGCACTCTATTCTAACCAAAATGAAATCCTGACACTAAGCTTAACCATAAACCTCGATTCTATGAAAAAAAGTCTAATACTAACTAAACGAATTCTCACCATAACTCTAACCCTAAATGTGCTCGTTTATAACCCTAACAATAACTCGTCAATTTCAACACTAACCCTAAGCCCAAATGCACTCTATTCTAAGCAAAATGCCATCCTGACACAAAACCTAACACTAGACCTCGATTCTACGAAAAAAACTCTAATACTAACTAAACAAATTCTCACCATAACTCTAACCCTAAATGTGCTCGTTTCTAACCCTAACACTAACTCGTCAATTTCAACACTAACCCTAAGACCAAATGCACTCTATCTAAGCAAAATATAATCCTGACACTATGCCTAACCCTAAACCTCGATTTACGAAAAAAACTCTAATACTAACTGTAACAAATTCTCACCATAACTCTAATCCTAAATGTGCTCGTTTCTAACCCTAACACTAAGTCGTCAATTTCAACACTAACCCTAAGCCCAAATGCACTCTATTCTAACGAAAATGCAATCCTGACACAAAACCTAACACTAAACCTCGATTCTACGAACAAAACCCCTAGCCCTAACCCAAACGAATTCTAACAGTAACTCTAACCCTAAATGTGTTCGTTTCTAACCCTAACACTCACTCTTCAATTTCAACACTAACCCTAAGCCTAAATGCACTCTATTCTAAGCAAAATGCAATCCTGACACTATGCCTAACCCTAAACCTCGATTCTAAGAAAAAACTCTAGTACTAACTATAACAAATTCTCACCATAACTCTAACCCTAAATGTGCTCGTTTCTAACCCTAACACAACTCGTCAATTTCAACACTAACCCTAATTCTAAATTCACTCTATTTTAACCAAAATGCAATCCTGACACTAAGCCTAACCCTAAACATCTATTCTATGAAAAAAAACTCTAATACTAACTAAACAAATTCTCACCAGAACTCTAACCCTAAATGTGCTCGTTTCTAACCCTAACACTAACTCGTCAATTTCAACACTAACCCTAAGCCCAAATGCACTCTATTCTAAGCAAAATGCAATCCTGACAGGATGCCTAACCCTAAACCTCCACTCTACGAAAAAAACTCTAATACTAACTATAACAAATTCTCACCATAACTCTAACCCTAAATGTGCTCGTTTCTAACCCTAACAGTAACTCGTCAATTTCAACACTAACCTTAAGCCTAAATGCACTCTATTCTAACCAAAATGAAATCCTGACACTAAGCTTAACCATAAACCTCGATTCTATGAAAAAAAGTCTAATACTAACTAAACGAATTCTCACCATAACTCTAACCCTAAATGTGCTCGTTTCTAACCCTAACAATAACTCGTCAATTTCAACACTAACCCTAAGCCCAAATGCACTCTATTCTAAGCAAAAGGCAATCCTGACAGTATACCTAACCCTAAACCTCGACTCTACGAAAAAAACTCTAATACTAACTATAACAAATTCTCACCATAACTCTAACCCTAAATGTGCTCGTTTCTAACCGTAACACTGTCGTCAATTTCAACACTAACCCTAAGCCCAAAGGCACTCTATTCTAAGCAAAATGCAATCCTGACAGTATGCCTAACTCTAAACCTCGATTCTACGAAAAAAACTCTAATACTAACTATACCAAATTCTCACCATAACTCTAACCCTAAATGTGCTCGTTTCTAACCCTAACACAACTCGTCAATTTCAACACTAACCCTAAGCCCAAAGGCACTCTATTCTAAGCAAAATGCAATGCTGACAGTATGCCTAACCTTAAACCTCGATTCTACGAAAAAAACTCTAATACTAACTATAACAAATTCTCACCATAACTCTAACCCTAAATGTGCTCGTTTCTAACCGTAACACTGTCGTCAATTTCAACACTAACCCTAAGCCCAAAGGCACTCTATTCTAAGCAAAATGCAATCCTGACAGTATGCCTAACCCTAAACCTCGATTCTACGAAAAAAACTCTAATACTAACTGTAACAAATTCTCACCATAACTCTAACCCTAAATGTGCTCGTTTCTAACCCTAACACTAAGTCGTCAATTTCAACACTAACCCTAAGCCCAAATGCACTCTATTCTAACCAAAATGCAATCCTGACACAAAACCTAACACTAAACCTCGATTCTACGAACAAAAACCCTAGCCCTAACCCAAACGAATTCTAACAGTAACTCTAACCCTAAATGTGTTCGTTTCTAACCCTAACACTCACTCGTCAATTTCAACACTAACCCTAAGCCTAAATGCACTCTATTCTAAGCAAAATGCAATCCTGACACTATGCCTAACCCTAAACCTCGATTCTAAGAAAAAACTCTAATACTAACTATAACAAATTCTCACCATAACTCTAACCCTAAATGTGCTCGTTTCTAACCCTAACACTAACTCGTCAATTTCAGCACTAACCCTAAGACCAAATGCTCTCTATTCTAAGCAAAATATAATCCTGACACTATGCCTAACCCTAAACCTCGATTTACGAAAAAAACTCTAATACTAACAGTAACAAATTCTCACCATAACTCTAACCCTAAATGTGCTCGTTTCTAACCCTAACACTAACTCGTCAATTTCAACACTAACCCTAAGCCTAAATGCAATCTATTCTAACCAAAATGCAGTCCTGACACTAAGCCTAACCATAGACCTCGAATCTACGAAATAAAACTCTAATACTAACTATAACAAATTCTCACCATAACTCTAACCCTAAATGTGCTCGTTTCTAACCCTAACACTAACTCGTCAATTTCAACACTAACCCTAAGCCCAAATGCACTCTATTCTAAGCAAAATGCACTCCTGACACTATGCCTAACCCTAAACCTCGATTCTACGAAAAAAACTCTAATACTAACTATACCAAATTCTCACCATAACTCTAACCCTAAATGTGCTCGTTTCTAACCCTAACACTAACTCGTCAATTTCAACACTAACCCTAAGACCAAATGCACTCTATCTAAGCAAAATATAATCCTGACACTATGCCTAACCCTAAACCTCGATTTACGAAAAAAACTCTAATACTAACTGTAACAAATTCTCACCATAACTCTAATCCTAAATGTGCTCGTTTCTAACCCTATCACTAAGTCGTCAATTTCAACACTAACCCTAAGCCCAAATGCACTCTATTCTAACGAAAATGCAATCCTGACACAAAACCTAACCCTAAACCTCGATTTACGAAAAAAACTCTAATACTAACTATAACAAATTCTCACCATAACTCTAACCCTAAATGTGCTCGTTTCTAACCCTAACACTAACTCGTCAATTTCAACACTAACCTTAAGCCTAAATGCACTCTATTCTAACCAAAATGAAATCCTGACACTAAGCTTAACCATAAACCTCGATTCTATGAAAAAAACTCTAATACTAACTAAACGAATTCTCACCATAACTCTAACCCTAAATGTGCTCGTTTCTAACCCTAACAATAACTCGTCAATTTCAACACTAACCCTAAGCCCAAATGCACTCTATTCTAAGCAAAATGCCATCCTGACACAAAACCTAACACTAGACCTCGATTCTACGAAAAAAACTCTAATACTAACTAAACAAATTCTCACCATAACTCTAACCCTAAATGTGCTCGTTTCTAACCCTAACACTAACTCGTCAATTTCAACACTAACCCTAAGACCAAATGCACTCTATCTAAGCAAAATATAATCCTGACACTATGCCTAACCCTAAACCTCGATTTACGAAAAAAACTCTAATACTAACTGTAACAAATTCTCACCATAACTCTAATCCTAAATGTGCTCGTTTCTAACCCTAACACTAAGTCGTCAATTTCAACACTAACCCTAAGCCCAAATGCACTCTATTCTAACCAAAATGCAATCCTGACACAAAACCTAACACTAAACCTCGATTCTACGAACAAAACCCCTAGCCCTAACCCAAACGAATTCTAACAGTAACTCTAACCCTAAATGTGTTCGTTTCTAACCCTAACACTCACTCTTCAATTTCAACACTAACCCTAAGCCTAAATGCACTCTATTCTAAGCAAAATGCAATCCTGACACTATGCCTAACCCTAAACCTCGATTCTAAGAAAAAACTCTAGTACTAACTATAACAAATTCTCACCATAACTCTAACCCTAAATGTGCTCGTTTCTAACCCTAACACAACTCGTCAATTTCAACACTAACCCTAATTCTAAATTCACTCTATTTTAACCAAAATGCAATCCTGACACTAAGCCTAACCCTAAACATCTATTCTATGAAAAAAAACTCTAATACTAACTAAACAAATTCTCACCAGAACTCTAACCCTAAATGTGCTCGTTTCTAACCCTAACACTAACTCGTCAATTTCAACACTAACCCTAAGCCCAAATGCACTCTATTCTAAGCAAAATGCAATCCTGACAGGATGCCTAACCCTAAACCTCCACTCTACGAAAAAAACTCTAATACTAACTATAACAAATTCTCACCATAACTCTAACCCTAAATGTGCTCGTTTCTAACCCTAACAGTAACTCGTCAATTTCAACACTAACCTTAAGCCTAAATGCACTCTATTCTAACCAAAATGAAATCCTGACACTAAGCTTAACCATAAACCTCGATTCTATGAAAAAAAGTCTAATACTAACTAAACGAATTCTCACCATAACTCTAACCCTAAATGTGCTCGTTTCTAACCCTAACAATAACTCGTCAATTTCAACACTAACCCTAAGCCCAAATGCACTCTATTCTAAGCAAAAGGCAATCCTGACAGTATACCTAACCCTAAACCTCGACTCTACGAAAAAAACTCTAATACTAACTATAACAAATTCTCACCATAACTCTAACCCTAAATGTGCTCGTTTCTAACCGTAACACTGTCGTCAATTTCAACACTAACCCTAAGCCCAAAGGCACTCTATTCTAAGCAAAATGCAATCCTGACAGTATGCCTAACTCTAAACCTCGATTCTACGAAAAAAACTCTAATACTAACTATACCAAATTCTCACCATAACTCTAACCCTAAATGTGCTCGTTTCTAACCCTAACACAACTCGTCAATTTCAACACTAACCCTAAGCCCAAAGGCACTCTATTCTAAGCAAAATGCAATGCTGACAGTATGCCTAACCTTAAACCTCGATTCTACGAAAAAAACTCTAATACTAACTATAACAAATTCTCACCATAACTCTAACCCTAAATGTGCTCGTTTCTAACCGTAACACTGTGGTCAATTTCAACACTAACCCTAAGCCCAAAGGCACTCTATTCTAAGCAAAATGCAATCCTGACAGTATGCCTAACCCTAAACCTCGATTCTACGAAAAAAACTCTAATACTAACTGTAACAAATTCTCACCATAACTCTAACCCTAAATGTGCTCGTTTCTAACCCTAACACTAAGTCGTCAATTTCAACACTAACCCTAAGCCCAAATGCACTCTATTCTAACCAAAATGCAATCCTGACACAAAACCTAACACTAAACCTCGATTCTACGAACAAAAACCCTAGCCCTAACCCAAACGAATTCTAACAGTAACTCTAACCCTAAATGTGTTCGTTTCTAACCCTAACACTCACTCGTCAATTTCAACACTAACCCTAAGCCTAAATGCACTCTATTCTAAGCAAAATGCAGTCCTGACACTATGCCTAACCCTAAACCTCGATTCTAAGAAAAAACTCTAATACTAACTATAACAAATTCTCACCATAACTCTAACCCTAAATGTGCTCGTTTCTAACCCTAACACTCACTCGTCAATTTCAACACTAACCCTAAGCCTAAATGCACTCTATTCTAAGCAACATGCAATCCTGACACTATGCCTAACCTTAAACCTCGATTCTAAGAAAAAACTCTAATACTAACTATAACAAATTCTCACCATAACTCTAACCCTAAATGTGCTCGTTTCTAACCCTAACACAACTCGTCAATTTCAACACTAACCCTAATTCTAAATTCACTCTATTTTAACCAAAATGCAATCCTGACACTAAGCCTAACCCTAAACATCTATTCTATGAAAAAAAACTCTAATACTAACTAAACAAATTCTCACCAGAACTCTAATCCTAAATGTGCTCGTTTCTAACCCTAACACTAACTCGTCAATTTCAACACTAACCCTAAGCCCAAATGCACTCTATTCTAAGCAAAATGCAATCCTGACAGTATGCCTAACCCTAAACCTCGATTCTACGAAAAAAACTCTAATACTAACTATAACAAATTCTCACCATAACTCTAACCCTAAATGTGCTCGTTTCTAACCCTAACACTAACTCGTCAATTTCAACACTAACCTTAAGCCTAAATGCACTCTATTCTAACCAAAATGAAATCCTGACACTAAGCTTAACCATAAACCTCGATTCTATGAAAAAAAGTCTAATACTAACTAAACGAATTCTCACCATAACTCTAACCCTAAATGTGCTCGTTTCTAACCCTAACAATAACTCGTCAATTTCAACACTAACCCTAAGCCCAAATGCACTCTATTCTAAGCAAAATGCCATCCTGACACAAAACCTAACACTAAACCTCGATTCTACGAACAAAAACCCTAGCCCTAACCCAAACGAATTCTAACAGTAACTCTAACGGTAAATGTGTTCGTTTCTAACCCGAACACTCACTCGTCAATTTCAACACTAACCCTAAGCCTAAATGCACTCTATTCTAACCAAAATGCAATCCTGACACTAAGTCTATCCCTAGACCTCGATTCTACGAAAAAAACTCTAATACTAACTAAACAAATTCTCACCATAACTCTAACCCTAAATGTGCTCGTTTCTAACCCTAACACTAACTCGTCAATTTCAACCCTAACCCTAAGCCCAAATGCACTCTATTCTAAGCAAAAGGCAATCCTGACAGTATACCTAACCCTACACCTCGACTCTACGAAAAAAACTCTAATACTAACTATAACAAATTCTCACCATAACTCTAACCCTAAATGTGCTCGTTTCTAACCGTAACACTGTCGTCAATTTCAACACTAACCCTAAGCCCAAAGGCACTCTATTCTAAGCAAAATGCAATCCTGACAGTATGCCTAACCCTAAACCTCGATTCTACGAAAAAAACTCTAATACTAACTATACCAAATTCTCACCATAACTCTAACCCTAAATGTGCTCGTTTCTAACCCTAACACTAACTCGTCAATTTCAACACTAACCCTAAGACCAAATGCTCTCTATTCTAAGCAAAATATAATCCTGACACTATGCCTAACCCTAAACCTCGATTTACGAAAAAAACTCTAATACTAACTGTAACAAATTCTCACCATAACTCTAACCCTAAATGTGCTCGTTTCTAACCCTAACACTAAGTCGTCAATTTCAACACTAACCCTAAGCCCAAATGCACTCTATTCTAACCAAAATGCAATCCTGACACAAAACCTAACACTAAACCTCGATTCTACGAAAAAAACTCTAATACTAACTATAACTAATTCTCACCATAACTCTAACCCTAAATGTGCTCGTTTCTAACCCTAACACTAAGTTGTCAATTTGAACACTAACCCTAAGCCTAAATGCAATCTATTCTAACCAAAATGCAGTCCTGACACTAAGCCTAACCATAGACCTCGAATCTACGAAATAAAACTCTAATACTAACTATAACAAATTCTCACCATAACTCTAACCCTAAATGTGCTCGTTTCTAACCCTAACACTCACTCGTCAATTTCAACACTAACCCTAAGCCTAAATGCACTCTATTCTAAGCAAAATGCAATCCTGACACTATGCCTAACCTTAAACCTCGATTCTAAGAAAAAACTCTAATACTAACTATAACAAATTCTCACCATAACTCTAACCCTAAATGTGCTCGTTTCTAACCCTAACACAACTCGTCAATTTCAACACTAACCCTAATTCTAAATTCACTCTATTTTAACCAAAATGCAATCCTGACACTAAGCCTAACCCTAAACATCTATTCTATGAAAAAAAACTCTAATACTAACTAAACAAATTCTCACCAGAACTCTAACCCTAAATGTGCTCGTTTCTAACCCTAACACTAACTCGTCAATTTCAACACTAACCCTAAGCCCAAATGCACTCTATTCTAAGCAAAATGCAATCCTGACAGTATGCCTAACCCTAAACCTCGATTCTACGAAAAAAAACTCTAATACTAACTATAACAAATTCTCACCATAACTCTAACCCTAAATGTGCTCGTTTCTAACCCTAACACTAACTCGTCAATTTCAACACTAACCTTAAGCCTAAATGCACTCTATTCTAACCAAAATGAAATCCTGACACTAAGCTTAACCATAAACCTCGATTCTATGAAAAAAAGTCTAATACTAACTAAACGAATTCTCACCATAACTCTAACCCTAAATGTGCTCGTTTCTAACCCTAACAATAACTCGTCAATTTCAACACTAACCCTAAGCCCAAATGCACTCTATTCTAAGCAAAATGCCATCCTGACACAAAACCTAACACTAAACCTCGATTCTACGAACAAAAACCCTAGCCCTAACCCAAACGAATTCTAACAGTAACTCTAACGGTAAATGTGTTCGTTTCTAACCCGAACACTCACTCGTCAATTTCAACACTAACCCTAAGCCTAAATGCACTCTATTCTAACCAAAATGCAATCCTGACACTAAGTCTATCCCTAGACCTCGATTCTACGAAAAAAACTCTAATACTAACTAAACAAATTCTCACCATAACTCTAACCCTAAATGTGCTCGTTTCTAACCCTAACACTAACTCGTCAATTTCAACCCTAACCCTAAGCCCAAATGCACTCTATTCTAAGCAAAAGGCAATCCTGACAGTATACCTAACCCTACACTTCGACTCTACGAAAAAAACTCTAATACTAACTATAACAAATTCTCACCATAACTCTAACCCTAAATGTGCTCGTTTCTAACCGTAACACTGTCGTCAATTTCAACACTAACCCTAAGCCCAAAGGCACTCTATTCTAAGCAAAATGTCATCCTGACAGTATGCCTAACCCTAAACCTCGATTCTACGAAAAAAACTCTAATACTAACTATACCAAATTCTCACCATAACTCTAACCCTAAATGTGCTCGTTTCTAACCCTAACACTAACTCGTCAATTTCAACACTAACCCTAAGACCAAATGCTCTCTATTCTAAGCAAAATATAATCCTGACACTATGCCTAACCCTAAACCTCGATTTACGAAAAAAACTCTAATACTAACTGTAACAAATTCTCACCATAACTCTAACCCTAAATGTGCTCGTTTCTAACCCTAACACTAAGTCGTCAATTTCAACACTAACCCTAAGCCCAAATGCACTCTATTCTAACCAAAATGCAATCCTGACACAAAACCTAACACTAAACCTCGATTCTACGAACAAAAACCCTAGCCCTAACCCAAACGAATTCTAACAGTAACTCTAACCCTAAATGTGTTCGTTTCTAACCCTAACACTCACTCGTCAATTTCAACACTAACCCTAAGCCTAAATGCACTCTATTCTAAGCAAAATGCAATCCTGACACTATGCCTAACGCTAAACCTCGATTCTAAGAAAAAACTCTAATACTAACTATACCAAATTCTCACCATAACTCTAACCCTAAATGTGCTCGTTTCTAACCCTAACACTAAATCGTCAATTTCAACACTAACCCTAAGCCCAAATTCACTCTATTCTAATCAAAATATAATCCTGACACTATGCCTAACCCTAAACCTCGATTCTACGAAAAAACTCTAATACTAACTATACAAATTCTCACCATAACTCTAACCCTAAATGTGCTCGTTTCTAACCCTAACAGTAAGTCGTCAATTTCAACACTAACCTTAAGCCTAAATGCACTCTATTCAAAGCAAAATGAAATCCTAACACTAAGCCTATCTCTAGAGCTCGATTCTACGAAAAAAACTCTAATACTAACTATAACAAATTCTCACCATAACTCTAACCTTAAATGTGCTCGTTTCTAACCCTAACACTAACTCGTCAATTTCAACACTAACCCTAAGCCCAAATGCACTCTATTCTAACCAAAATGCAATCCTGACACAAAACCTAACACTAAACCTCGATTCTACGAAAAAAACTCTAATACTAACTAAACGAATTCTCACCATAACTCTAACCCTAAATGTGCTCGTTTCTAACCCTAACACTAAGTCGTCAATTTCAACACTAACCTTAAGCCTCAATACACTCGATTCTGATGCAAAATGCAATCCTGACCCTAAGCCTAAACCTAAACCTCGATTCCACCAACAGAAAACTTAACCCTAATCCTCACCCTACCCCTATCACTAGCCCTAAAAGCACTTTAACCCTAACCCTCACCCGAACGCTAACACTAAAACTGTGCTCGATTCTAACCCTAACCCTCACCCTAAGCCTGAACCGAAGCCTAACCCTCGATTCTACGAAAGCTAACCCTAAACCTAACTCTAACCCTAGCACTATCCTTAAATGCTCTCGATTCTAACCCTGACCCTAAACCCAAGCCTAACCCTAACCCTAACCCTAACCCTAACCAGAAACCCTAAATGCACTGAATTCTAACCATAACTCTATCCCTAAATGTGCTTGATTCTAACGCTAAAACGAAATCATCAATTTCAACACTAACCCTAAGCCTAAATGCTCTGAATTATGATCCACAATGCTCTCCTGACCCTAAGCCTAACCCAAAACCTCGATTCTACCAACACAAACCCTAACCCTAATCCTAAACCTACTATTATCCCTACCTCTATATGCACTCTAACCCTAACCCTAACCCAACCCCTAACACTAAAAATGCGCTTGATTCTAACCCTAATACTAACCCTAACCCTAACCCTCAATTCTACGAAACCAACACTAAACCTAACTCTAACCCTAACACTATCCTTAAATGCTCTCAATTCTAATCCTGACCCTAATAACCCTAACCCTAACGCTAAGACTGAATGCAGTGGATTCTAACCATAACTCTAACCCTAATGTGCTCGATTCTGAGCCTCACACTAAATCGTCAATCTCAACACTAACCCTAACCCTAAATGCACTCGACTGTAACCCAAAAGGCAATCGTGACCTTAAACCTAACTCTAAACTTCGATTCTACCAACACAAACCCTAACTCTAACCCTAACCCTACCCCTACCTCTGCCCCTAAATGCACTGTAACCCTACCCCTACCCCTACCCCTAAATGCACTGTAACCCTACCCCTACCCCTACCCCTAAATGCACTCTAACCCTACCCCTACCCCTAACACTAACCCTAACCCTAACGAATTCTAACCAAAACTCTACCCCTAAATGTGCTAGATTCTAAGCCTAACACTAAATCGTCAAATTCAACACTATCCCTAAGCCTAAATGCACTGGATTCTAACCCAAAAGCCATTCCTGACCCTAAGCCTAACCCTAAACCTCGATTCTACCAACACAAACCTTAACCCTAATCCTAACCCTACTCCTACCCCTACCCCTAAATG
This sequence comes from Notamacropus eugenii, assembly GCF_028372415.1. Lineage (NCBI taxonomy): Eukaryota > Metazoa > Chordata > Mammalia > Diprotodontia > Macropodidae > Notamacropus > Notamacropus eugenii. The sequence continues at coordinate 171,984,248 of NC_092877.1, read as the reverse complement.
CACTCTAAGCCATACCGTAAGGAAAACCAAAACACTAAAAATGCGCCTGATTCTAACCCTAACCCTAAGCCTAAGCCTAACCTTAAGCCTAACCCTCGATTCTACGATATCGAACGCTAAACCTAACTCTGACCCTAGCACTCTCCTTAAATGCTCTCGATTTTAACCCTGACCCTAACCCTAACCCTAACCCTAATCCTAACCCTAAATGCACTGAATTCTAACCATAACTCTACCCCTAAATGTGCTCGCTTCAAACCCTAACACTAAATCGTCAATTTGAACACTAACCCAAAGCCTCAATACACTCGATTCAGATCCAAAATGCAATCCTGACCCTAAGCCTAAACCTAAACCTCGATTCTACCAACAGAAACCTTAACCCTAATCCTCACCCTACCCCTATCACTAGCCCTAAAAGCACTTTAACCCTAACCCTCACCCGAACGCTAACACTAAAACTGTGCTTGATTCTAACCCTAACCCTCACCCTAAGCCTGACCCGAAGCCTAACCCTCGATTCTACGAAAGCTAACCCTAAACCTAACTCTAACCCTAGCACTATCCTTAAATGCTCTCGATTCTAACCCTGACCCTAAACCCAAGCCTAACCCTAACCCTAACCCTAACCCTAAGGCTAACCAGAAACCCTAAATGCACTGAATTCTAACCTTAACTCTATCCCTAAATGTGCTTGATTCTAACGCTAAAACGAAATCATCAATTTCAACACTAACCCTAAGCCTAAATGCTCTGAATTATGATCCACAATGCTCTCCTGACCCTAAGCCTAACCCAAAACCTCGATTCTACCAACACAAACCCTAACCCTAATCCTAACCCTACTCCTATCCCTACCTCTATATGCACTCTAACCCTAACCCTAACCCAACCCCTAACACTAAAAATGCGCTTGATTCTAACCCTAACCCTAACCCTAACCCTAACCCTCAATTCTACGAAACCTAACCCTAAACCTAAGTCTAACCCTAACACTATCCTTCAGTGCTCTCAATTCTAATCCTGACCCTAATAACCCTAACCCTAACGCTAAGCCTGAATGCAGTGGATTCTAACCATAACTCTAACCCTAATGTGCTCGATTCTAAGCCTAACACAAAATCGTCAATCTCAACACTTATCCTAACCATAAATGCACTCGACTGTAACCCAAAAGACAATCGTGACACTAAACCTAACTCTAAACTTCGATTCTACCAACACAAACCCTAACCCTAATCCTACCCCTACCCTACCCCTAAATGCACTGTAACCCTACCCCTACCCCTACCCCTAAATGCACTCTAACCCTACCCCTACCCCTAACACTAATCCTAACCCTAACGAATTCTAACCAAAACTCTACCCCTAAATGTGCTCGATTCTAACCCTAACACTAAATCGTCAAATTCAACACTATCCCTAAGCCTAAATGCACTGGATTCTAACCCAAAAGCCATTCCTGACCCTAAGCCTAACCCTAAACCTCGATTCTACAAACACAAACCTTAACCCTAATCCTAACCCTACTCCTACCCCTACCCCTAAATGCACTCTAAGCCATACCGTAAGGAAAACCAAAACACTAAAAATGCGCCTGATTCTAACCCTAACCCTAAGCCTAAGCCTAACCTTAAGCCTAACCCTCGATTCTACGATAGCGAACGCTAAACCTAACTCTGACCCTAGCACTCTCCTTAAATGCTCTCGATTTTAACCCTGACCCTAACCCTAACCCTAACCCTAATCCTAACCCTAAATGCACTGAATTCTAACCATAACTCTACCCCTAAATGTGCTCGCTTCAAACCCTAACACTAAATCGTCAATTTAAACACTAACCGAAAGCCACAATACACTCGATTCAGATCCAAAATGCAATCCTGACCCTAAGCCTAAACCTAAACCTCGATTCTACCAACAGAAACCTTAACCCTAATCCTCACCCTACCCCTATCACTAGCCCTAAAAGCACTTTAACCCTAACCCTCACCCGAACGCTAACACTAAAACTGTGCATGATTCTAACCCTAACCCTCACCCTAAGCCTGACCCGAAGCCTAACCCTCGATTCTACGAAAGCTAACCCTAAACCTAACTCTAACCCTAGCACTATCCTTAAATGCTCTCGATTCTAACCCTGACCCTAAACCCAAGCCTAACCCTAACCCTAACCCTAACCCTAAGGCTAACCAGAAACCCTAAATGCACTGAATTCTAACCATAACTCTATCCCTAAATGTGCTTGATTCTAACGCTGAAACGAAATCATCAATTTCAACACTAACCCTAAGCCTAAATGCTCTGAATTATGATCCACAATGCTCTCCTGACCCTAAGCCTAACCCAAAACCTCGATTCTACCAACACAAACCCTAACCCTAATCCTAAACCTACTCCTATCCCTACCTCTATATGCACTCTAACCCTAACCCTAACCCAACCCCTAACACTAAAAATGCGCTTGATTCTAACCCTAACCCTAACCATAACCCTAACCCTCAATTCTACGAAACCTAACCCTAAACCTAAGTCTAACCCTAACACTATCCTTCAATGATCTCAATTCTAATCCTGACCCTAATAACCCTAACCCTAACGCTAAGCCTGAATGCAGTGGATTCTAACCATAACTCTAACCCTAATGTGCTCGATTCTAAGCCTAACACTAAATCGTCAATCTCAACACTAACCCTAACCCTAAATCCACTCGACTGTAACCAAAAAGGCAATATTGACACTAAACCTAACTCTAAACTTCGATTCTACCAACACAAACCCTAACCCTAATCCTAACCCTACCCCTACCCTACCCCTAAATGCACTGTAACCCTACCCCTACCCCTACCCCTAAATGCACTCTAACCCTACCCCTACCCCTAACACTAACCCTAACCCTAACGAATTCTAACCAAAACTCTACCCCTAAATGTGCTCGATTCTAAGCCTAACACTAAATCGTCAAATTCAACACTATCCCTAGGCCTAATTGCACTGGACTCTAACCCAAAAGCCATTCCTGACCCTAAGCCTAACCCTAAACCTCGATTCTACCAACACAAACCTTAACCCTAATCCTAACCCTACTCCTACCCCTACCCCTAAATGCACTCTAAGCCATACCGTAAGGAAAACCAAAACACTAAAAATGCGCCTGATTCTAACCCTAACCCTAAGCCTAAGCCTAACCTTAAGCCTAACCCTCGATTCTACGATAGCGAACGCTAAACCTAAATCTGACCCTAGCACTCTCCTTAAATGCTCTCGATTTTAACCCTGACCCTAACCCTAAACCTAACCCTAATCCTAACCCTAAATGCACTGAATTCTAACCATAACTCTACCCCTAAATGTGCTCGCATCAAACCCTAACACTAAATCGTCAATTTGAACACTAACCCAAAGCCTAAATACACTCGATTCAGATGCAAAATGCAATCCTGACCCTAAGCCTAAAGCTAAACCTCGATTCTACCAACAGAAACCTTAACCCTAATCCTCACCCTACCCCTATCACTAGCCCTAAAAGCACTTTAACCCTAACCCTCACCCGAACGCTAACACTAAAACTGTGCTTGATTCTAACCCTAACCCTCACCCTAAGCCTGACCCGAAGCCTAACCCTCGATTCTACGAAAGCTAAACCTAAACCTAATTCTAACCCTAGCACTATCCTTAAATGCTCTCGATTCTAACCCTGACCCTAAACCCAAGCCTAACCCTAACCCTAACCCTAACCCTAACCCTAACCAGAAACCCTAAATGCACTGAATTCTAACCATAACTCTATCCCTAAATGTGCTTGATTCTAACGCTAAAACGAAATCATCAATTTCAACACTAACCCTAAGCCTAAATGCTCTGAATTATGATCCACAATGCTCTCGTGACCCTAAGCCTAACCCAAAACCTCGATTCTACCAACACAAACCCTAACCCTAATCCTAAACCTACTCCTATCCCTACCTCTATATGCACTCTAACCCTAACCCTAACCCAACCCCTAACACTAAAAATGCGCTTGATTCTAACCCAAACCCTAACCCTAACCCTAACCCTCAATTCTACGAAACCTAACCCTAAACCTAACTCTAACCCTAACACTATCCTTCAATGCTCTCAATTCTAATCCTGACCCTAATAACCCTAACCCTAACGCTAAGCCTGAATGCAGTGGATTCTAACCATAACTCTAACCCTAATGTGCTCGATTCTAAGCCTAACACTAAATCGTCAATCTCAACACTAACCCTAACCCTAAATGCACTCGACTGTAACCCAAAAGGCAATCGTGACCCTAAACCTAACTCTAAACTTCGATTCTACCAACACAAACCCTAACCCTAATCCTAACCCTACCCCTACCCTACCCCTAAATGCACTGTAACCCTACCCCTACCCCTACCCCTAAATGCACTCTAACCCTACACCTACCCCTAACACTAACCGTAACCCTAACGAATTCTAACCAAACTCTACCCCTAAATGTGCTCGATTCTAACCCTAACACTAAATCGTCAATTTCAACCCTATCCCTAAGCCTAAATGCACTGGATTCTAACCCAAAAGCCATTCCTGACGCTAAGCCTAACCCTAAACCTCGATTTTACCAACACAAACCTTAACCCTAATCCTAACCCTACTCCTACCCCTACCCCTAAATGCACTCTAAGCCATACCGTAAGGAAAACCAAAACACTAAAAATGCGCCTGATTCTAACCCTAACCCTAAGCCTAAGCCTAACCTTAAGCCTAACCCTCGATTCTGCGAAAGCGAACGCTAAACCTAACTCTGACCCTAGCACTCTCCTTAAATGCTCTCGATTTTAACCCTGACCCTAACCCTAACCCTAACCCTAATCCTAACCCTAAATGCACTGAATTCTAACCATAACTCTACCCCTAAATGTGCTCGCATCAGACCCTAACACTAAATCGTCAATTTGAACACTAACCCAAAGCCTCAATACACTCGATTCAGATGCAAAATGCAATCCTGACCCTAAGCCTAAAGCTAAACCTCGATTCTACCTACAGAAACCTTAACCCTAATCCTCACCCTACCCCTCTCACTAGCCCTAAAAGCACTTTAACCCTAACCCTCACCCGAACGCTAACACTAAAACTGTGCTTGATTCTAACCCTAACCCTCACCCTAAGCCTGACCCGAAGCCTAACCCTCGATTCTACGAAAGCTAACCCTAAAGCTAACGCTAACCCTAGCACCATCATTAAAAGGTCTCGATTCTAACCCTGACCCTAACCCTAACCCTAACCCTAACCCTAACCCTACCCCTAATCCTAAACCTAAATGCACTGGATTCTAGCCATAACTCTAATCCTAATGTGCTTGATTCTAACACTAACTCTAAATCGTCAATCTCAACACTAACCCTAACCCTAAATGCACTCGATTCTAACCCAAAAGGCAATCCTGATCCTAACCCTAACCCTAATCCTCCATTCTACGAAAGCTAAACTTATACATAACTCTACCCCTAACACTATCCTTAAATGCACTCGATTCTAACCCTCACCCTAAACATAACCCTAACCCTAACCCTAATCTTAACCCTAAAAGCCCTGGATTCTAACTGTATCTCTAATCCTAATGTGCTCGATTCTAACACTAACTCTAAATCGTCAATCTCAACACTAAGACTTACGCTAAATGCACTCGACTCGAACACAAACGGCAATCCTGACACTAAGTCTAACCCTAAACCTCGATTCTACCAACACAAACCCTAACCCAAATCCTAACCCTACTCCTATCCCTACCTGTGTATGCACTCTAACCCTAACCCTAAGCCAACCCCTAACACTAAAAATGCGCTTGATTCTAACCCTAACCCTAACGCTCACCCTCAATTCTACGAAACCTAACCCTAAACCTAACTCTAACCTTAACACTATCCTTAAATGCTCTCGATTCTAATCCTGACCCTAATAAAACTAACCCTAACCCTAAGCCTAAATGCTGTGGATTCTAACCATAACTCTAACCCTAATGTGCTCGATTCTAACCCTAACACTAAATCGACAATTTCAACACTATCCCTAAGCCTAAATGCACTGGATTCTAACCCAAAAGCCATTCCTGACCCTAAGCCCAACCCTAAACCTCGATTCTACCAACACAAACCTTAACCCTAATCCTAACTCTACTCATACCCCTACCACTAAATGCACTCTAAGCCATACCCTGAAGAAAACCACAACACTAAAAATGCGCCTGATTCTAACCCTAACCCTAACCCTAAGCCTTACCTTAAGCCTAACCCTCGATTCTACGAAAGCGAAGGCTAAGCCTAACTCTAACCCTAGCACTATCCTCAAATGCTCTCCATTTTAACCCTGACCCTAACCCTAACCCTAACCCTAAATGCACTGAATTCTAACCATAACTCTAACCCTAAATGTGCTCGATTCAAACCCTAACACTAAACCGTCAATTTAAACACTAAGCCAAAGCCTAAATACACTCGATTCTGATCCAAAATCCAATCCTGACCCTAAGCCTAAACCTAAACCTCGATTCTACCCACACAAACCTTAACCCTAATCCTAACCCTACTTCTATCCCTACCTCTATATGCACTCTAACCCTAACCCTAACTCAACCCCTAACACTAAAAATGTGCTTGATTGCAACCCTAACCCTAACCCTCAATTCTACGAAACCTAACCCTAAACCTAACTCTAACCCTAACACTATCCTTAAATGCTCTCGATTCTAATCCTGACCCTGACAACACTACCCCTAACCCTAAGCCTAAATGCAGTGGATTCTAACCATAACTCTAACCCTAATGTGCTCGATTCTAAGCCTCACACTAAATCGTCAATCTCAACACTAACCCTAACCCTAAATGCTCTCGATTGTAACCCAAAAGGCAATCCTGACCCTATGCCTAACAATAAACTTCGATTCTACCAACACAAACCCTAACCCTAAACATAACCCTACCCCTACCCCTACCCCTAAATGCACTCTAACCCCACCCCTACCCCTAACACTAACCCTAACCCTAACGAATTCTTACCCAAACTCTAACCTTAAATGTGCTAGATTCTAACCCTAACACTAAATCGACAATTTCAACACTATCCCTAAGCCTAAGTGCACTGGATTCTAACCCAAAAGCCATTCCTGACCTAAGCCTAACCCTTAACCTCGATTGTACCAACACAAACCTTAACCCTAATCCTAACCCTACTCCTACCCCTACCCCTAAATGCACTGTAAGCCATACCCTGACGAAAACCAGAACACTAAAAATGCGCCTGATTCTAACCTTAACCCTAACCCTAAGCCTAACCTTAAGCCTAACCCTCGATTCTACGAAAGTGAACGCTAAACCTAACTCTAACCCTAGCACTGTCCTTAAATGCTCTCGATTTTAACCCTGACCCTAACCCTAACCCTAACCCTAAATGCACTGAATTCTAACCATAACTCTAACCCTAAATGTGCTCGATTCAAACCCTACCACTAAAGCGTCAATTTGAACACTAACCCAAAGCCTAAATACACTCGATTCTGATTCAAAATGCAATCCTGACCCTAAGCCTAAACCTAAACCTCGATTCTACCAACACAAACCTTAACCCTAATCCTAACCCTACCCGTACCACTAGCCCTAAAAGCACTTTAACCCTAACCCTCACCCTAACGCTAACACTAAAACTGTTCTTGATTCTAACCCTAACCCTCAACCTAAGGCTAACTCTATGCCTAACCCTCGATTCTACGAAAGCTAACCCTAAAGCTAACTCTAACCCTAGCACTATCCTTAAATACTCTCGATTCTAACCCTGACCCTAAACCTACCCCTAACCCTACCCCTACCCCTAACCCTAACCCTAAATGCACTGAATTCTAATCATAACTCTATCCCTAAATGTGCTTCATCCTAACGCTAGAACTAAATTATCAATTTCAACACTACCCGTAAGCCTAAATGCTCTGAATTATGACCGAAAATGCTCTCCTGACCCTAAGCCTAACCCAAAACCTCGATTCCAGCAACACAATCCCTAACCCTAATCCTAACCCAACTCGTCCACTACCCCTAAATGCACTCAAACCCCAACCTTAACATCAACCCTAACACTAAAAATGCGCTTGATTCTAACCCTAATCCTAACAATAACACTAACCCTAAAACTGACCCTCGATTCTACGAAAGCTAACGCTATACCTAACTCTAACCCTAACACTATCCTTAAATGCACTCGATTCTAACCCGCACCCTAAACATAACCCTAACCCTACCCCTAATCCTAAACCTAAATGCACTGGATTCTAGCCATAACTCTAATCCTAATGTGCTTGATTCTAACACTAACTCTAAATCGTCAATCTCAACACTAACCCTAACCCTAAATGCACTCGATTCTAACCCAAAAGGCAATCCTGATCCTAACCCTAACCCTAATCCTCCATTCTACGAAAGCTAAACTTATACATAACTCTACCCCTAACACTATCCTTAAATGCACTCGATTCTAACCCTCACCCTAAACATAACCCTAACCCTAACCCTAATCTTAACCCTAAAAGCCCTGGATTCTAACCGTATCTCTAATCCTAATGTGCTCGATTCTAACACTAACTCTAAATCGTCAATCTCAACACTAAGACTTACGCTAAATGCACTCGACTCGAACCCAAACGGCAATCCTGACACTAAGCCTAACCCTAAACCTCGATTCTACCAACACAAACCCTAACCCAAATCCTAACCCTACTCCTATCCCTACCTGTGTATGCACTCTAACCCTAACCCTAAGCCAACCCCTAACACTAAAAATGCGCTTGATTCTAACCCTAACCCTAACGCTCACCCTCAATTCTACGAAACCTAACCCTAAACCTAACTCTAACCTTAACACTATCCTTAAATGCTCTCGATTCTAATCCTGACCCTAATAAAACTAACCCTAACCCTAAGCCTAAATGCTGTGGATTCTAACCATAACTCTAACCCTAATGTGCTCGATTCTAACCCTAACACTAAATCGACAATTTCAACACTATCCCTAAGCCTAAATGCACTGGATTCTAACCCAAAAGCCATTCCTGACCCTAAGCCCAACCCTAAACCTCGATTCTACCAACACAAACCTTAACCCTAATCCTAACTCTACTCATACCCCTACCACTAAATGCACTCTAAGCCATACCCTGAAGAAAACCACAACACTAAAAATGCGCCTGATTCTAACCCTAACCCTAACCCTAAGCCTTACCTTAAGCCTAACCCTCGATTCTACGAAAGCGAAGGCTAAGCCTAACTCTAACCCTAGCACTATCCTCAAATGCTCTCCATTTTAACCCTGACCCTAACCCTAACCCTAACCCTAAATGCACTGAATTCTAACCATAACTCTAACCCTAAATGTGCTCGATTCAAACCCTAACACTAAACCGTCAATTTAAACACTAAGCCAAAGCCTAAATACACTCGATTCTGATCCAAAATCCAATCCTGACCCTAAGCCTAAACCTAAACCTCGATTCTACCCACACAAACCTTAACCCTAATCCTAACCCTACTTCTATCCCTACCTCTATATGCACTCTAACCCTAACCCTAACTCAACCCCTAACACTAAAAATGTGCTTGATTGCAACCCTAACCCTAACCCTCAATTCTACGAAACCTAACCCTAAACCTAACTCTAACCCTAACACTATCCTTAAATGCTCTCGATTCTAATCCTGACCCTGACAACACTACCCCTAACCCTAAGCCTAAATGCAGTGGATTCTAACCATAACTCTAACCCTAATGTGCTCGATTCTAAGCCTCACACTAAATCGTCAATCTCAACACTAACCCTAACCCTAAATGCTCTCGATTGTAACCCAAAAGGCAATCCTGACCCTATGCCTAACAATAAACTTCGATTCTACCAACACAAACCCTAACCCTAAACATAACCCTACCCCTACCCCTACCCCTAAATGCACTCTAACCCCACCCCTACCCCTAACACTAACCCTAACCCTAACGAATTCTTACCCAAACTCTAACCTTAAATGTGCTAGATTCTAACCCTAACACTAAATCGACAATTTCAACACTATCCCTAAGCCTAAGTGCACTGGATTCTAACCCAAAAGCCATTCCTGACCTAAGCCTAACCCTTAACCTCGATTGTACCAACACAAACCTTAACCCTAATCCTAACCCTACTCCTACCCCTACCCCTAAATGCACTGTAAGCCATACCCTGACGAAAACCAGAACACTAAAAATGCGCCTGATTCTAACCTTAACCCTAACCCTAAGCCTAACCTTAAGCCTAACCCTCGATTCTACGAAAGTGAACGCTAAACCTAACTCTAACCCTAGCACTGTCCTTAAATGCTCTCGATTTTAACCCTGACCCTAACCCTAACCCTAACCCTAAATGCACTGAATTCTAACCATAACTCTAACCCTAAATGTGCTCGATTCAAACCCTACCACTAAAGCGTCAATTTGAACACTAACCCAAAGCCTAAATGCACTCGATTCTGATTCAAAATGCAATCCTGACCCTAAGCCTAAACCTAAACCTCGATTCTACCAACACAAACCTTAACCCTAATCCTAACCCTACCCGTACCACTAGCCCTAAAAGCACTTTAACCCTAACCCTCACCCTAACGCTAACACTAAAACTGTTCTTGATTCTAACCCTAACCCTCAACCTAAGGCTAACTCTATGCCTAACCCTCGATTCTACGAAAGCTAACCCTAAAGCTAACTCTAACCCTAGCACTATCCTTAAATACTCTCGATTCTAACCCTGACCCTAAACCTACCCCTAACCCTACCCCTACCCCTAACCCTAACCCTAAATGCACTGAATTCTAATCATAACTCTATCCCTAAATGTGCTTCATCCTAACGCTAGAACTAAATTATCAATTTCAACACTACCCGTAAGCCTAAATGCTCTGAATTATGACCGAAAATGCTCTCCTGACCCTAAGCCTAACCCAAAACCTCGATTCCAGCAACACAATCCCTAACCCTAATCCTAACCCAACTCGTCCACTACCCCTAAATGCACTCAAACCCCAACCTTAACATCAACCCTAACACTAAAAATGCGCTTGATTCTAACCCTAATCCTAACAATAACACTAACCCTAAAACTGACCCTCGATTCTACGAAAGCTAACGCTATACCTAACTCTAACCCTAACACTATCCTTAAATGCACTCGATTCTAACCCGCACCCTAAACATAACCCTAACCCTACCCCTAATCCTAAACCTAAATGCACTGGATTCTAGCCATAACTCTAATCCTAATGTGCTTGATTCTAACACTAACTCAAAATCGTCAATCTCAACACTAAGCCTAACCCTAAATGCACTCGATTCTAACCCAAAAGGCAATCCTGATCCTAACCCTAACCCTAATCCTCCATTCTACGAAAGCTAAACTTATACATAACTCTACCCCTAACACTATCCTTAAATGCACTCGATTCTAACCCTCACCCTAAACATAACCCTAACCCTAACCCTAATCTTAACCCTAAAAGCCCTGGATTCTAACCGTATCTCTAATCCTAATGTGCTCGATTCTAACACTAACTCTAAATCGTCAATCTCAACACTAAGACTTACGCTAAATGCACTCGACTCGAACCCAAACGGCAATCCTGACACTAAGCCTAACCCTAAACCTCGATTCTACCAACACAAACCCTAACCCAAATCCTAACCCTACTCCTATCCCTACCTGTGTATGCACTCTAACCCTAACCCTAAGCCAACCCCTAACACTAAAAATGCGCTTGATTCTAACCCTAACCCTAACGCTCACCCTCAATTCTACGAAACCTAACCCTAAACCTAACTCTAACCTTAACACTATCCTTAAATGCTCTCGATTCTAATCCTGACCCTAATAAAACTAACCCTAACCCTAAGCCTAAATGCTGTGGATTCTAACCATAACTCTAACCCTAATGTGCTCGATTCTAACCCTAACACTAAATCGACAATTTCAACACTATCCCTAAGCCTAAATGCACTGGATTCTAACCCAAAAGCCATTCCTGACCCTAAGCCCAACCCTAAACCTCGATTCTACCAACACAAACCTTAACCCTAATCCTAACTCTACTCATACCCCTACCACTAAATGCACTCTAAGCCATACCCTGAAGAAAACCACAACACTAAAAATGCGCCTGATTCTAACCCTAACCCTAACCCTAAGCCTTACCTTAAGCCTAACCCTCGATTCTACGAAAGCGAAGGCTAAGCCTAACTCTAACCCTAGCACTATCCTCAAATGCTCTCCATTTTAACCCTGACCCTAACCCTAACCCTAACCCTAAATGCACTGAATTCTAACCATAACTCTAACCCTAAATGTGCTCGATTCAAACCCTAACACTAAACCGTCAATTTAAACACTAAGCCAAAGCCTAAATACACTCGATTCTGATCCAAAATCCAATCCTGACCCTAAGCCTAAACCTAAACCTCGATTCTACCCACACAAACCTTAACCCTAATCCTAACCCTACTTCTATCCCTACCTCTATATGCACTCTAACCCTAACCCTAACTCAACCCCTAACACTAAAAATGTGCTTGATTGCAACCCTAACCCTAACCCTCAATTCTACGAAACCTAACCCTAAACCTAACTCTAACCCTAACACTATCCTTAAATGCTCTCGATTCTAATCCTGACCCTGACAACACTACCCCTAACCCTAAGCCTAAATGCAGTGGATTCTAACCATAACTCTAACCCTAATGTGCTCGATTCTAAGCCTCACACTAAATCGTCAATCTCAGCACTAACCCTAACCCTAAATGCTCTCGATTGTAACCCAAAAGGCAATCCTGACCCTATGCCTAACAATAAACTTCGATTCTACCAACACAAACCCTAACCCTAAACATAACCCTACCCCTACCCCTACCCCTAAATGCACTCTAACCCCACCCCTACCCCTAACACTAACCCTAACCCTAACGAATTCTTACCCAAACTCTAACCTTAAATGTGCTAGATTCTAACCCTAACACTAAATCGACAATTTCAACACTATCCCTAAGCCTAAGTGCACTGGATTCTAACCCAAAAGCCATTCCTGACCTAAGCCTAACCCTTAACCTCGATTGTACCAACACAAACCTTAACCCTAATCCTAACCCTACTCCTACCCCTACCCCTAAATGCACTGTAAGCCATACCCTGACGAAAACCAGAACACTAAAAATGCGCCTGATTCTAACCTTAACCCTAACCCTAAGCCTAACCTTAAGCCTAACCCTCGATTCTACGAAAGTGAACGCTAAACCTAACTCTAACCCTAGCACTGTCCTTAAATGCTCTCGATTTTAACCCTGACCCTAACCCTAACCCTAACCCTAAATGCACTGAATTCTAACCATAACTCTAACCCTAAATGTGCTCGATTCAAACCCTACCACTAAAGCGTCAATTTGAACACTAACCCAAAGCCTAAATACACTCGATTCTGATTCAAAATGCAATCCTGACCCTAAGCCTAAACCTAAACCTCGATTCTACCAACACAAACCTTAACCCTAATCCTAACCCTACCCGTACCACTAGCCCTAAAAGCACTTTAACCCTAACCCTCACCCTAACGCTAACACTAAAACTGTTCTTGATTCTAACCCTAACCCTCAACCTAAGGCTAACTCTATGCCTAACCCTCGATTCTACGAAAGCTAACCCTAAAGCTAACTCTAACCCTAGCACTATCCTTAAATACTCTCGATTCTAACCCTGACCCTAAACCTACCCCTAACCCTACCCCTACCCCTAACCCTAACCCTAAATGCACTGAATTCTAATCATAACTCTATCCCTAAATGTGCTTCATCCTAACGCTAGAACTAAATTATCAATTTCAACACTACCCGTAAGCCTAAATGCTCTGAATTATGACCGAAAATGCTCTCCTGACCCTAAGCCTAACCCAAAACCTCGATTCCAGCAACACAATCCCTAACCCTAATCCTAACCCAACTCGTCCACTACCCCTAAATGCACTCAAACCCCAACCTTAACATCAACCCTAACACTAAAAATGCGCTTGATTCTAACCCTAATCCTAACAATAACACTAACCCTAAAACTGACCCTCGATTCTACGAAAGCTAACGCTATACCTAACTCTAACCCTAACACTATCCTTAAATGCACTCGATTCTAACCCGCACCCTAAACATAACCCTAACCCTACCCCTAATCCTAAACCTAAATGCACTGGATTCTAGCCATAACTCTAATCCTAATGTGCTTGATTCTAACACTAACTCTAAATCGTCAATCTCAACACTAACCCTAACCCTAAATGCACTCGATTCTAACCCAAAAGGCAATCCTGATCCTAACCCTAACCCTAATCCTCCATTCTACGAAAGCTAAACTTATACATAACTCTACCCCTAACACTATCCTTAAATGCACTCGATTCTAACCCTCACCCTAAACATAACCCTAACCCTAACCCTAATCTTAACCCTAAAAGCCCTGGATTCTAACCGTATCTCTAATCCTAATGTGCTCGATTCTAACACTAACTCTAAATCGTCAATCTCAACACTAAGACTTACGCTAAATGCACTCGACTCGAACCCAAACGGCAATCCTGACACTAAGCCTAACCCTAAACCTCGATTCTACCAACACAAACCCTAACCCAAATCCTAACCCTACTCCTATCCCTACCTGTGTATGCACTCTAACCCTAACCCTAAGCCAACCCCTAACACTAAAAATGCGCTTGATTCTAACCCTAACCCTAACGCTCACCCTCAATTCTACGAAACCTAACCCTAAACCTAACTCTAACCTTAACACTATCCTTAAATGCTCTCGATTCTAATCCTGACCCTAATAAAACTAACCCTAACCCTAAGCCTAAATGCTGTGGATTCTAACCATAACTCTAACCCTAATGTGCTCGATTCTAACCCTAACACTAAATCGACAATTTCAACACTATCCCTAAGCCTAAATGCACTGGATTCTAACCCAAAAGCCATTCCTGACCCTAAGCCCAACCCTAAACCTCGATTCTACCAACACAAACCTTAACCCTAATCCTAACTCTACTCATACCCCTACCACTAAATGCACTCTAAGCCATACCCTGAAGAAAACCACAACACTAAAAATGCGCCTGATTCTAACCCTAACCCTAACCCTAAGCCTTACCTTAAGCCTAACCCTCGATTCTACGAAAGCGAAGGCTAAGCCTAACTCTAACCCTAGCACTATCCTCAAATGCTCTCCATTTTAACCCTGACCCTAACCCTAACCCTAACCCTAAATGCACTGAATTCTAACCATAACTCTAACCCTAAATGTGCTCGATTCAAACCCTAACACTAAACCGTCAATTTAAACACTAAGCCAAAGCCTAAATACACTCGATTCTGATCCAAAATCCAATCCTGACCCTAAGCCTAAACCTAAACCTCGATTCTACCCACACAAACCTTAACCCTAATCCTAACCCTACTTCTATCCCTACCTCTATATGCACTCTAACCCTAACCCTAACTCAACCCCTAACACTAAAAATGTGCTTGATTGCAACCCTAACCCTAACCCTCAATTCTACGAAACCTAACCCTAAACCTAACTCTAACCCTAACACTATCCTTAAATGCTCTCGATTCTAATCCTGACCCTGACAACACTACCCCTAACCCTAAGCCTAAATGCAGTGGATTCTAACCATAACTCTAACCCTAATGTGCTCGATTCTAAGCCTCACACTAAATCGTCAATCTCAGCACTAACCCTAACCCTAAATGCTCTCGATTGTAACCCAAAAGGCAATCCTGACCCTATGCCTAACAATAAACTTCGATTCTACCAACACAAACCCTAACCCTAAACATAACCCTACCCCTACCCCTACCCCTAAATGCACTCTAACCCCACCCCTACCCCTAACACTAACCCTAACCCTAACGAATTCTTACCCAAACTCTAACCTTAAATGTGCTAGATTCTAACCCTAACACTAAATCGACAATTTCAACACTATCCCTAAGCCTAAGTGCACTGGATTCTAACCCAAAAGCCATTCCTGACCTAAGCCTAACCCTTAACCTCGATTGTACCAACACAAACCTTAACCCTAATCCTAACCCTACTCCTACCCCTACCCCTAAATGCACTGTAAGCCATACCCTGACGAAAACCAGAACACTAAAAATGCGCCTGATTCTAACCTTAACCCTAACCCTAAGCCTAACCTTAAGCCTAACCCTCGATTCTACGAAAGTGAACGCTAAACCTAACTCTAACCCTAGCACTGTCCTTAAATGCTCTCGATTTTAACCCTGACCCTAACCCTAACCCTAACCCTAAATGCACTGAATTCTAACCATAACTCTAACCCTAAATGTGCTCGATTCAAACCCTACCACTAAAGCGTCAATTTGAACACTAACCCAAAGCCTAAATACACTCGATTCTGATTCAAAATGCAATCCTGACCCTAAGCCTAAACCTAAACCTCGATTCTACCAACACAAACCTTAACCCTAATCCTAACCCTACCCGTACCACTAGCCCTAAAAGCACTTTAACCCTAACCCTCACCCTAACGCTAACACTAAAACTGTTCTTGATTCTAACCCTAACCCTCAACCTAAGGCTAACTCTATGCCTAACCCTCGATTCTACGAAAGCTAACCCTAAAGCTAACTCTAACCCTAGCACTATCCTTAAATACTCTCGATTCTAACCCTGACCCTAAACCTACCCCTAACCCTACCCCTACCCCTAACCCTAACCCTAAATGCACTGAATTCTAATCATAACTCTATCCCTAAATGTGCTTCATCCTAACGCTAGAACTAAATTATCAATTTCAACACTACCCGTAAGCCTAAATGCTCTGAATTATGACCGAAAATGCTCTCCTGACCCTAAGCCTAACCCAAAACCTCGATTCCAGCAACACAATCCCTAACCCTAATCCTAACCCAACTCGTCCACTACCCCTAAATGCACTCAAACCCCAACCTTAACATCAACCCTAACACTAAAAATGCGCTTGATTCTAACCCTAATCCTAACAATAACACTAACCCTAAAACTGACCCTCGATTCTACGAAAGCTAACGCTATACCTAACTCTAACCCTAACACTATCCTTAAATGCACTCGATTCTAACCCGCACCCTAAACATAACCTTAACCCTACCCCTAATCCTAAACCTAAATGCACTGGATTCTAGCCATAACTCTAATCCTAATGTGCTTGATTCTAACACTAACTCTAAATCGTCAATCTCAACACTAAGCCTAACCCTAAATGCACTCGATTCTAACCCAAAAGGCAATCCTGATCCTAACCCTAACCCTAATCCTCCATTCTACGAAAGCTAAACTTATACATAACTCTACCCCTAACACTATCCTTAAATGCACTCGATTCTAACCCTCACCCTAAACATAACCCTAACCCTAACCCTAATCTTAACCCTAAAAGCCCTGGATTCTAACCGTATCTCTAATCCTAATGTGCTCGATTCTAACACTAACTCTAAATCGTCAATCTCAACACTAAGACTTACGCTAAATGCACTCGACTCGAACCCAAACGGCAATCCTGACACTAAGCCTAACCCTAAACCTCGATTCTACCAACACAAACCCTAACCCAAATCCTAACCCTACTCCTATCCCTACCTGTGTATGCACTCTAACCCTAACCCTAAGCCAACCCCTAACACTAAAAATGCGCTTGATTCTAACCCTAACCCTAACGCTCACCCTCAATTCTACGAAACCTAACCCTAAACCTAACTCTAACCTTAACACTATCCTTAAATGCTCTCGATTCTAATCCTGACCCTAATAAAACTAACCCTAACCCTAAGCCTAAATGCTGTGGATTCTAACCATAACTCTAACCCTAATGTGCTCGATTCTAACCCTAACACTAAATCGACAATTTCAACACTATCCCTAAGCCTAAATGCACTGGATTCTAACCCAAAAGCCATTCCTGACCCTAAGCCCAACCCTAAACCTCGATTCTACCAACACAAACCTTAACCCTAATCCTAACTCTACTCATACCCCTACCACTAAATGCACTCTAAGCCATACCCTGAAGAAAACCACAACACTAAAAATGCGCCTGATTCTAACCCTAACCCTAACCCTAAGCCTTACCTTAAGCCTAACCCTCGATTCTACGAAAGCGAAGGCTAAGCCTAACTCTAACCCTAGCACTATCCTCAAATGCTCTCCATTTTAACCCTGACCCTAACCCTAACCCTAACCCTAAATGCACTGAATTCTAACCATAACTCTAACCCTAAATGTGCTCGATTCAAACCCTAACACTAAACCGTCAATTTAAACACTAAGCCAAAGCCTAAATACACTCGATTCTGATCCAAAATCCAATCCTGACCCTAAGCCTAAACCTAAACCTCGATTCTACCCACACAAACCTTAACCCTAATCCTAACCCTACTTCTATCCCTACCTCTATATGCACTCTAACCCTAACCCTAACTCAACCCCTAACACTAAAAATGTGCTTGATTGCAACCCTAACCCTAACCCTCAATTCTACGAAACCTAACCCTAAACCTAACTCTAACCCTAACACTATCCTTAAATGCTCTCGATTCTAATCCTGACCCTGACAACACTACCCCTAACCCTAAGCCTAAATGCAGTGGATTCTAACCATAACTCTAACCCTAATGTGCTCGATTCTAAGCCTCACACTAAATCGTCAATCTCAGCACTAACCCTAACCCTAAATGCTCTCGATTGTAACCCAAAAGGCAATCCTGACCCTATGCCTAACAATAAACTTCGATTCTACCAACACAAACCCTAACCCTAAACATAACCCTACCCCTACCCCTACCCCTAAATGCACTCTAACCCCACCCCTACCCCTAACACTAACCCTAACCCTAACGAATTCTTACCCAAACTCTAACCTTAAATGTGCTAGATTCTAACCCTAACACTAAATCGACAATTTCAACACTATCCCTAAGCCTAAGTGCACTGGATTCTAACCCAAAAGCCATTCCTGACCTAAGCCTAACCCTTAACCTCGATTGTACCAACACAAACCTTAACCCTAATCCTAACCCTACTCCTACCCCTACCCCTAAATGCACTGTAAGCCATACCCTGACGAAAACCAGAACACTAAAAATGCGCCTGATTCTAACCTTAACCCTAACCCTAAGCCTAACCTTAAGCCTAACCCTCGATTCTACGAAAGTGAACGCTAAACCTAACTCTAACCCTAGCACTGTCCTTAAATGCTCTCGATTTTAACCCTGACCCTAACCCTAACCCTAACCCTAAATGCACTGAATTCTAACCATAACTCTAACCCTAAATGTGCTCGATTCAAACCCTACCACTAAAGCGTCAATTTGAACACTAACCCAAAGCCTAAATACACTCGATTCTGATTCAAAATGCAATCCTGACCCTAAGCCTAAACCTAAACCTCGATTCTACCAACACAAACCTTAACCCTAATCCTAACCCTACCCGTACCACTAGCCCTAAAAGCACTTTAACCCTAACCCTCACCCTAACGCTAACACTAAAACTGTTCTTGATTCTAACCCTAACCCTCAACCTAAGGCTAACTCTATGCCTAACCCTCGATTCTACGAAAGCTAACCCTAAAGCTAACTCTAACCCTAGCACTATCCTTAAATACTCTCGATTCTAACCCTGACCCTAAACCTACCCCTAACCCTACCCCTACCCCTAACCCTAACCCTAAATGCACTGAATTCTAATCATAACTCTATCCCTAAATGTGCTTCATCCTAACGCTAGAACTAAATTATCAATTTCAACACTACCCGTAAGCCTAAATGCTCTGAATTATGACCGAAAATGCTCTCCTGACCCTAAGCCTAACCCAAAACCTCGATTCCAGCAACACAATCCCTAACCCTAATCCTAACCCAACTCGTCCACTACCCCTAAATGCACTCAAACCCCAACCTTAACATCAACCCTAACACTAAAAATGCGCTTGATTCTAACCCTAATCCTAACAATAACACTAACCCTAAAACTGACCCTCGATTCTACGAAAGCTAACGCTATACCTAACTCTAACCCTAACACTATCCTTAAATGCACTCGATTCTAACCCGCACCCTAAACATAACCCTAACCCTACCCCTAATCCTAAACCTAAATGCACTGGATTCTAGCCATAACTCTAATCCTAATGTGCTTGATTCTAACACTAACTCTAAATCGTCAATCTCAACACTAACCCTAACCCTAAATGCACTCGATTCTAACCCAAAAGGCAATCCTGATCCTAACCCTAACCCTAATCCTCCATTCTACGAAAGCTAAACTTATACATAACTCTACCCCTAACACTATCCTTAAATGCACTCGATTCTAACCCTCACCCTAAACATAACCCTAACCCTAACCCTAATCTTAACCCTAAAAGCCCTGGATTCTAACCGTATCTCTAATCCTAATGTGCTCGATTCTAACACTAACTCTAAATCGTCAATCTCAACACTAAGACTTACGCTAAATGCACTCGACTCGAACCCAAACGGCAATCCTGACACTAAGCCTAACCCTAAACCTCGATTCTACCAACACAAACCCTAACCCAAATCCTAACCCTACTCCTATCCCTACCTGTGTATGCACTCTAACCCTAACCCTAAGCCAACCCCTAACACTAAAAATGCGCTTGATTCTAACCCTAACCCTAACGCTCACCCTCAATTCTACGAAACCTAACCCTAAACCTAACTCTAACCTTAACACTATCCTTAAATGCTCTCGATTCTAATCCTGACCCTAATAAAACTAACCCTAACCCTAAGCCTAAATGCTGTGGATTCTAACCATAACTCTAACCCTAATGTGCTCGATTCTAACCCTAACACTAAATCGACAATTTCAACACTATCCCTAAGCCTAAATGCACTGGATTCTAACCCAAAAGCCATTCCTGACCCTAAGCCCAACCCTAAACCTCGATTCTACCAACACAAACCTTAACCCTAATCCTAACTCTACTCATACCCCTACCACTAAATGCACTCTAAGCCATACCCTGAAGAAAACCACAACACTAAAAATGCGCCTGATTCTAACCCTAACCCTAACCCTAAGCCTTACCTTAAGCCTAACCCTCGATTCTACGAAAGCGAAGGCTAAGCCTAACTCTAACCCTAGCACTATCCTCAAATGCTCTCCATTTTAACCCTGACCCTAACCCTAACCCTAACCCTAAATGCACTGAATTCTAACCATAACTCTAACCCTAAATGTGCTCGATTCAAACCCTAACACTAAACCGTCAATTTAAACACTAAGCCAAAGCCTAAATACACTCGATTCTGATCCAAAATCCAATCCTGACCCTAAGCCTAAACCTAAACCTCGATTCTACCCACACAAACCTTAACCCTAATCCTAACCCTACTTCTATCCCTACCTCTATATGCACTCTAACCCTAACCCTAACTCAACCCCTAACACTAAAAATGTGCTTGATTGCAACCCTAACCCTAACCCTCAATTCTACGAAACCTAACCCTAAACCTAACTCTAACCCTAACACTATCCTTAAATGCTCTCGATTCTAATCCTGACCCTGACAACACTACCCCTAACCCTAAGCCTAAATGCAGTGGATTCTAACCATAACTCTAACCCTAATGTGCTCGATTCTAAGCCTCACACTAAATCGTCAATCTCAACACTAACCCTAACCCTAAATGCTCTCGATTGTAACCCAAAAGGCAATCCTGACCCTATGCCTAACAATAAACTTCGATTCTACCAACACAAACCCTAACCCTAAACATAACCCTACCCCTACCCCTACCCCTAAATGCACTCTAACCCCACCCCTACCCCTAACACTAACCCTAACCCTAACGAATTCTTACCCAAACTCTAACCTTAAATGTGCTAGATTCTAACCCTAACACTAAATCGACAATTTCAACACTATCCCTAAGCCTAAGTGCCCTGGATTCTAACCCAAAAGCCATTCCTGACCTAAGCCTAACCCTTAACCTCGATTGTACCAACACAAACCTTAACCCTAATCCTAACCCTACTCCTACCCCTACCCCTAAATGCACTGTAAGCCATACCCTGACGAAAACCAGAACACTAAAAATGCGCCTGATTCTAACCTTAACCCTAACCCTAAGCCTAACCTTAAGCCTAACCCTCGATTCTACGAAAGTGAACGCTAAACCTAACTCTAACCCTAGCACTGTCCTTAAATGCTCTCGATTTTAACCCTGACCCTAACCCTAACCCTAACCCTAAATGCACTGAATTCTAACCATAACTCTAACCCTAAATGTGCTCGATTCAAACCCTACCACTAAAGCGTCAATTTGAACACTAACCCAAAGCCTAAATACACTCGATTCTGATTCAAAATGCAATCCTGACCCTAAGCCTAAACCTAAACCTCGATTCTACCAACACAAACCTTAACCCTAATCCTAACCCTACCCGTACCACTAGCCCTAAAAGCACTTTAACCCTAACCCTCACCCTAACGCTAACACTAAAACTGTTCTTGATTCTAACCCTAACCCTCAACCTAAGGCTAACTCTATGCCTAACCCTCGATTCTACGAAAGCTAACCCTAAAGCTAACTCTAACCCTAGCACTATCCTTAAATACTCTCGATTCTAACCCTGACCCTAAACCTACCCCTAACCCTACCCCTACCCCTAACCCTAACCCTAAATGCACTGAATTCTAATCATAACTCTATCCCTAAATGTGCTTCATCCTAACGCTAGAACTAAATTATCAATTTCAACACTACCCGTAAGCCTAAATGCTCTGAATTATGACCGAAAATGCTCTCCTGACCCTAAGCCTAACCCAAAACCTCGATTCCAGCAACACAATCCCTAACCCTAATCCTAACCCAACTCGTCCACTACCCCTAAATGCACTCAAACCCCAACCTTAACATCAACCCTAACACTAAAAATGCGCTTGATTCTAACCCTAATCCTAACAATAACACTAACCCTAAAACTGACCCTCGATTCTACGAAAGCTAACGCTATACCTAACTCTAACCCTAACACTATCCTTAAATGCACTCGATTCTAACCCGCACCCTAAACATAACCCTAACCCTACCCCTAATCCTAAACCTAAATGCACTGGATTCTAGCCATAACTCTAATCCTAATGTGCTTGATTCTAACACTAACTCTAAATCGTCAATCTCAACACTAACCCTAACCCTAAATGCACTCGATTCTAACCCAAAAGGCAATCCTGATCCTAACCCTAACCCTAATCCTCCATTCTACGAAAGCTAAACTTATACATAACTCTACCCCTAACACTATCCTTAAATGCACTCGATTCTAACCCTCACCCTAAACATAACCCTAACCCTAACCCTAATCTTAACCCTAAAAGCCCTGGATTCTAACCGTATCTCTAATCCTAATGTGCTCGATTCTAACACTAACTCTAAATCGTCAATCTCAACACTAAGACTTACGCTAAATGCACTCGACTCGAACCCAAACGGCAATCCTGACACTAAGCCTAACCCTAAACCTCGATTCTACCAACACAAACCCTAACCCAAATCCTAACCCTACTCCTATCCCTACCTGTGTATGCACTCTAACCCTAACCCTAAGCCAACCCCTAACACTAAAAATGCGCTTGATTCTAACCCTAACCCTAACGCTCACCCTCAATTCTACGAAACCTAACCCTAAACCTAACTCTAACCTTAACACTATCCTTAAATGCTCTCGATTCTAATCCTGACCCTAATAAAACTAACCCTAACCCTAAGCCTAAATGCTGTGGATTCTAACCATAACTCTAACCCTAATGTGCTCGATTCTAACCCTAACACTAAATCGACAATTTCAACACTATCCCTAAGCCTAAATGCACTGGATTCTAACCCAAAAGCCATTCCTGACCCTAAGCCCAACCCTAAACCTCGATTCTACCAACACAAACCTTAACCCTAATCCTAACTCTACTCATACCCCTACCACTAAATGCACTCTAAGCCATACCCTGAAGAAAACCACAACACTAAAAATGCGCCTGATTCTAACCCTAACCCTAACCCTAAGCCTTACCTTAAGCCTAACCCTCGATTCTACGAAAGCGAAGGCTAAGCCTAACTCTAACCCTAGCACTATCCTCAAATGCTCTCCATTTTAACCCTGACCCTAACCCTAACCCTAACCCTAAATGCACTGAATTCTAACCATAACTCTAACCCTAAATGTGCTCGATTCAAACCCTAACACTAAACCGTCAATTTAAACACTAAGCCAAAGCCTAAATACACTCGATTCTGATCCAAAATCCAATCCTGACCCTAAGCCTAAACCTAAACCTCGATTCTACCCACACAAACCTTAACCCTAATCCTAACCCTACTTCTATCCCTACCTCTATATGCACTCTAACCCTAACCCTAACTCAACCCCTAACACTAAAAATGTGCTTGATTGCAACCCTAACCCTAACCCTCAATTCTACGAAACCTAACCCTAAACCTAACTCTAACCCTAACACTATCCTTAAATGCTCTCGATTCTAATCCTGACCCTGACAACACTACCCCTAACCCTAAGCCTAAATGCAGTGGATTCTAACCATAACTCTAACCCTAATGTGCTCGATTCTAAGCCTCACACTAAATCGTCAATCTCAACACTAACCCTAACCCTAAATGCTCTCGATTGTAACCCAAAAGGCAATCCTGACCCTATGCCTAACAATAAACTTCGATTCTACCAACACAAACCCTAACCCTAAACATAACCCTACCCCTACCCCTACCCCTAAATGCACTCTAACCCCACCCCTACCCCTAACACTAACCCTAACCCTAACGAATTCTTACCCAAACTCTAACCTTAAATGTGCTAGATTCTAACCCTAACACTAAATCGACAATTTCAACACTATCCCTAAGCCTAAGTGCACTGGATTCTAACCCAAAAGCCATTCCTGACCTAAGCCTAACCCTTAACCTCGATTGTACCAACACAAACCTTAACCCTAATCCTAACCCTACTCCTACCCCTACCCCTAAATGCACTGTAAGCCATACCCTGACGAAAACCAGAACACTAAAAATGCGCCTGATTCTAACCTTAACCCTAACCCTAAGCCTAACCTTAAGCCTAACCCTCGATTCTACGAAAGTGAACGCTAAACCTAACTCTAACCCTAGCACTGTCCTTAAATGCTCTCGATTTTAACCCTGACCCTAACCCTAACCCTAACCCTAAATGCACTGAATTCTAACCATAACTCTAACCCTAAATGTGCTCGATTCAAACCCTACCACTAAAGCGTCAATTTGAACACTAACCCAAAGCCTAAATACACTCGATTCTGATTCAAAATGCAATCCTGACCCTAAGCCTAAACCTAAACCTCGATTCTACCAACACAAACCTTAACCCTAATCCTAACCCTACCCGTACCACTAGCCCTAAAAGCACTTTAACCCTAACCCTCACCCTAACGCTAACACTAAAACTGTTCTTGATTCTAACCCTAACCCTCAACCTAAGGCTAACTCTATGCCTAACCCTCGATTCTACGAAAGCTAACCCTAAAGCTAACTCTAACCCTAGCACTATCCTTAAATACTCTCGATTCTAACCCTGACCCTAAACCTACCCCTAACCCTACCCCTACCCCTAACCCTAACCCTAAATGCACTGAATTCTAATCATAACTCTATCCCTAAATGTGCTTCATCCTAACGCTAGAACTAAATTATCAATTTCAACACTACCCGTAAGCCTAAATGCTCTGAATTATGACCGAAAATGCTCTCCTGACCCTAAGCCTAACCCAAAACCTCGATTCCAGCAACACAATCCCTAACCCTAATCCTAACCCAACTCGTCCACTACCCCTAAATGCACTCAAACCCCAACCTTAACATCAACCCTAACACTAAAAATGCGCTTGATTCTAACCCTAATCCTAACAATAACACTAACCCTAAAACTGACCCTCGATTCTACGAAAGCTAACGCTATACCTAACTCTAACCCTAACACTATCCTTAAATGCACTCGATTCTAACCCGCACCCTAAACATAACCCTAACCCTACCCCTAATCCTAAACCTAAATGCACTGGATTCTAGCCATAACTCTAATCCTAATGTGCTTGATTCTAACACTAACTCTAAATCGTCAATCTCAACACTAACCCTAACCCTAAATGCACTCGATTCTAACCCAAAAGGCAATCCTGATCCTAACCCTAACCCTAATCCTCCATTCTACGAAAGCTAAACTTATACATAACTCTACCCCTAACACTATCCTTAAATGCACTCGATTCTAACCCTCACCCTAAACATAACCCTAACCCTAACCCTAATCTTAACCCTAAAAGCCCTGGATTCTAACCGTATCTCTAATCCTAATGTGCTCGATTCTAACACTAACTCTAAATCGTCAATCTCAACACTAAGACTTACGCTAAATGCACTCGACTCGAACCCAAACGGCAATCCTGACACTAAGCCTAACCCTAAACCTCGATTCTACCAACACAAACCCTAACCCAAATCCTAACCCTACTCCTATCCCTACCTGTGTATGCACTCTAACCCTAACCCTAAGCCAACCCCTAACACTAAAAATGCGCTTGATTCTAACCCTAACCCTAACGCTCACCCTCAATTCTACGAAACCTAACCCTAAACCTAACTCTAACCTTAACACTATCCTTAAATGCTCTCGATTCTAATCCTGACCCTAATAAAACTAACCCTAACCCTAAGCCTAAATGCTGTGGATTCTAACCATAACTCTAACCCTAATGTGCTCGATTCTAACCCTAACACTAAATCGACAATTTCAACACTATCCCTAAGCCTAAATGCACTGGATTCTAACCCAAAAGCCATTCCTGACCCTAAGCCCAACCCTAAACCTCGATTCTACCAACACAAACCTTAACCCTAATCCTAACTCTACTCATACCCCTACCACTAAATGCACTCTAAGCCATACCCTGAAGAAAACCACAACACTAAAAATGCGCCTGATTCTAACCCTAACCCTAACCCTAAGCCTTACCTTAAGCCTAACCCTCGATTCTACGAAAGCGAAGGCTAAGCCTAACTCTAACCCTAGCACTATCCTCAAATGCTCTCCATTTTAACCCTGACCCTAACCCTAACCCTAACCCTAAATGCACTGAATTCTAACCATAACTCTAACCCTAAATGTGCTCGATTCAAACCCTAACACTAAACCGTCAATTTAAACACTAAGCCAAAGCCTAAATACACTCGATTCTGATCCAAAATCCAATCCTGACCCTAAGCCTAAACCTAAACCTCGATTCTACCCACACAAACCTTAACCCTAATCCTAACCCTACTTCTATCCCTACCTCTATATGCACTCTAACCCTAACCCTAACTCAACCCCTAACACTAAAAATGTGCTTGATTGCAACCCTAACCCTAACCCTCAATTCTACGAAACCTAACCCTAAACCTAACTCTAACCCTAACACTATCCTTAAATGCTCTCGATTCTAATCCTGACCCTGACAACACTACCCCTAACCCTAAGCCTAAATGCAGTGGATTCTAACCATAACTCTAACCCTAATGTGCTCGATTCTAAGCCTCACACTAAATCGTCAATCTCAACACTAACCCTAACCCTAAATGCTCTCGATTGTAACCCAAAAGGCAATCCTGACCCTATGCCTAACAATAAACTTCGATTCTACCAACACAAACCCTAACCCTAAACATAACCCTACCCCTACCCCTACCCCTAAATGCACTCTAACCCCACCCCTACCCCTAACACTAACCCTAACCCTAACGAATTCTTACCCAAACTCTAACCTTAAATGTGCTAGATTCTAACCCTAACACTAAATCGACAATTTCAACACTATCCCTAAGCCTAAGTGCACTGGATTCTAACCCAAAAGCCATTCCTGACCTAAGCCTAACCCTTAACCTCGATTGTACCAACACAAACCTTAACCCTAATCCTAACCCTACTCCTACCCCTACCCCTAAATGCACTGTAAGCCATACCCTGACGAAAACCAGAACACTAAAAATGCGCCTGATTCTAACCTTAACCCTAACCCTAAGCCTAACCTTAAGCCTAACCCTCGATTCTACGAAAGTGAACGCTAAACCTAACTCTAACCCTAGCACTGTCCTTAAATGCTCTCGATTTTAACCCTGACCCTAACCCTAACCCTAACCCTAAATGCACTGAATTCTAACCATAACTCTAACCCTAAATGTGCTCGATTCAAACCCTACCACTAAAGCGTCAATTTGAACACTAACCCAAAGCCTAAATACACTCGATTCTGATTCAAAATGCAATCCTGACCCTAAGCCTAAACCTAAACCTCGATTCTACCAACACAAACCTTAACCCTAATCCTAACCCTACCCGTACCACTAGCCCTAAAAGCACTTTAACCCTAACCCTCACCCTAACGCTAACACTAAAACTGTTCTTGATTCTAACCCTAACCCTCAACCTAAGGCTAACCCTAAGCCTAACCCTCGATTCTACGAAAGCTAACCCTAAAGCTAACTCTAACCCTAGCACTATCCTTAAATACTCTCGATTCTAACCCTGACCCTAAACCTACCCCTAACCCTACCCCTACCCCTAACCCTAACCCTAAATGCACTGAATTCTAATCATAACTCTATCCCTAAATGTGCTTCATCCTAACGCTAGAACTAAATTATCAATTTCAACACTACCCGTAAGCCTAAATGCTCTGAATTATGACCGAAAATGCTCTCCTGACCCTAAGCCTAACCCAAAACCTCGATTCCAGCAACACAATCCCTAACCCTAATCCTAACCCAACTCGTCCACTACCCCTAAATGCACTCAAACCCCAACCTTAACATCAACCCTAACACTAAAAATGCGCTTGATTCTAACCCTAATCCTAACAATAACACTAACCCTAAAACTGACCCTCGATTCTACGAAAGCTAACGCTATACCTAACTCTAACCCTAACACTATCCTTAAATGCACTCGATTCTAACCCGCACCCTAAACATAACCCTAACCCTACCCCTAATCCTAAACCTAAATGCACTGGATTCTAGCCATAACTCTAATCCTAATGTGCTTGATTCTAACACTAACTCTAAATCGTCAATCTCAACACTAACCCTAACCCTAAATGCACTCGATTCTAACCCAAAAGGCAATCCTGATCCTAACCCTAACCCTAATCCTCCATTCTACGAAAGCTAAACTTATACATAACTCTACCCCTAACACTATCCTTAAATGCACTCGATTCTAACCCTCACCCTAAACATAACCCTAACCCTAACCCTAATCTTAACCCTAAAAGCCCTGGATTCTAACCGTATCTCTAATCCTAATGTGCTCGATTCTAACACTAACTCTAAATCGTCAATCTCAACACTAAGACTTACGCTAAATGCACTCGACTCGAACCCAAACGGCAATCCTGACACTAAGCCTAACCCTAAACCTCGATTCTACCAACACAAACCCTAACCCAAATCCTAACCCTACTCCTATCCCTACCTGTGTATGCACTCTAACCCTAACCCTAAGCCAACCCCTAACACTAAAAATGCGCTTGATTCTAACCCTAACCCTAACGCTCACCCTCAATTCTACGAAACCTAACCCTAAACCTAACTCTAACCTTAACACTATCCTTAAATGCTCTCGATTCTAATCCTGACCCTAATAAAACTAACCCTAACCCTAAGCCTAAATGCTGTGGATTCTAACCATAACTCTAACCCTAATGTGCTCGATTCTAACCCTAACACTAAATCGACAATTTCAACACTATCCCTAAGCCTAAATGCACTGGATTCTAACCCAAAAGCCATTCCTGACCCTAAGCCCAACCCTAAACCTCGATTCTACCAACACAAACCTTAACCCTAATCCTAACTCTACTCATACCCCTACCACTAAATGCACTCTAAGCCATACCCTGAAGAAAACCACAACACTAAAAATGCGCCTGATTCTAACCCTAACCCTAACCCTAAGCCTTACCTTAAGCCTAACCCTCGATTCTACGAAAGCGAAGGCTAAGCCTAACTCTAACCCTAGCACTATCCTCAAATGCTCTCCATTTTAACCCTGACCCTAACCCTAACCCTAACCCTAAATGCACTGAATTCTAACCATAACTCTAACCCTAAATGTGCTCGATTCAAACCCTAACACTAAACCGTCAATTTAAACACTAAGCCAAAGCCTAAATACACTCGATTCTGATCCAAAATCCAATCCTGACCCTAAGCCTAAACCTAAACCTCGATTCTACCCACACAAACCTTAACCCTAATCCTAACCCTACTTCTATCCCTACCTCTATATGCACTCTAACCCTAACCCTAACTCAACCCCTAACACTAAAAATGTGCTTGATTGCAACCCTAACCCTAACCCTCAATTCTACGAAACCTAACCCTAAACCTAACTCTAACCCTAACACTATCCTTAAATGCTCTCGATTCTAATCCTGACCCTGACAACACTACCCCTAACCCTAAGCCTAAATGCAGTGGATTCTAACCATAACTCTAACCCTAATGTGCTCGATTCTAAGCCTCACACTAAATCGTCAATCTCAACACTAACCCTAACCCTAAATGCTCTCGATTGTAACCCAAAAGGCAATCCTGACCCTATGCCTAACAATAAACTTCGATTCTACCAACACAAACCCTAACCCTAAACATAACCCTACCCCTACCCCTACCCCTAAATGCACTCTAACCCCACCCCTACCCCTAACACTAACCCTAACCCTAACGAATTCTTACCCAAACTCTAACCTTAAATGTGCTAGATTCTAACCCTAACACTAAATCGACAATTTCAACACTATCCCTAAGCCTAAGTGCACTGGATTCTAACCCAAAAGCCATTCCTGACCTAAGCCTAACCCTTAACCTCGATTGTACCAACACAAACCTTAACCCTAATCCTAACCCTACTCCTACCCCTACCCCTAAAAGCACTGTAAGCCATACCCTGACGAAAACCAGAACACTAAAAATGCGCCTGATTCTAACCTTAACCCTAACCCTAAGCCTAACCTTAAGCCTAACCCTCGATTCTACGAAAGTGAACGCTAAACCTAACTCTAACCCTAGCACTGTCCTTAAATGCTCTCGATTTTAACCCTGACCCTAACCCTAACCCTAACCCTAAATGCACTGAATTCTAACCATAACTCTAACCCTAAATGTGCTCGATTCAAACCCTACCACTAAAGCGTCAATTTGAACACTAACCCAAAGCCTAAATACACTCGATTCTGATTCAAAATGCAATCCTGACCCTAAGCCTAAACCTAAACCTCGATTCTACCAACACAAACCTTAACCCTAATCCTAACCCTACCCGTACCACTAGCCCTAAAAGCACTTTAACCCTAACCCTCACCCTAACGCTAACACTAAAACTGTTCTTGATTCTAACC
This sequence comes from Notamacropus eugenii, assembly GCF_028372415.1. Taxonomy (NCBI): domain Eukaryota; kingdom Metazoa; phylum Chordata; class Mammalia; order Diprotodontia; family Macropodidae; genus Notamacropus; species Notamacropus eugenii. The sequence goes on along the minus strand of NC_092877.1, from coordinate 171,952,660 downwards.
CTAACCCTCAACCTAAGGCTAACTCTATGCCTAACCCTCGATTCTACGAAAGCTAACCCTAAAGCTAACTCTAACCCTAGCACTATCCTTAAATACTCTCGATTCTAACCCTGACCCTAAACCTACCCCTAACCCTACCCCTACCCCTAACCCTAACCCTAAATGCACTGAATTCTAATCATAACTCTATCCCTAAATGTGCTTCATCCTAACGCTAGAACTAAATTATCAATTTCAACACTACCCGTAAGCCTAAATGCTCTGAATTATGACCGAAAATGCTCTCCTGACCCTAAGCCTAACCCAAAACCTCGATTCCAGCAACACAATCCCTAACCCTAATCCTAACCCAACTCGTCCACTACCCCTAAATGCACTCAAACCCCAACCTTAACATCAACCCTAACACTAAAAATGCGCTTGATTCTAACCCTAATCCTAACAATAACACTAACCCTAAAACTGACCCTCGATTCTACGAAAGCTAACGCTATACCTAACTCTAACCCTAACACTATCCTTAAATGCACTCGATTCTAACCCGCACCCTAAACATAACCCTAACCCTACCCCTAATCCTAAACCTAAATGCACTGGATTCTAGCCATAACTCTAATCCTAATGTGCTTGATTCTAACACTAACTCTAAATCGTCAATCTCAACACTAAGCCTAACCCTAAATGCACTCGATTCTAACCCAAAAGGCAATCCTGATCCTAACCCTAACCCTAATCCTCCATTCTACGAAAGCTAAACTTATACATAACTCTACCCCTAACACTATCCTTAAATGCACTCGATTCTAACCCTCACCCTAAACATAACCCTAACCCTAACCCTAATCTTAACCCTAAAAGCCCTGGATTCTAACCGTATCTCTAATCCTAATGTGCTCGATTCTAACACTAACTCTAAATCGTCAATCTCAACACTAAGACTTACGCTAAATGCACTCGACTCGAACCCAAACGGCAATCCTGACACTAAGCCTAACCCTAAACCTCGATTCTACCAACACAAACCCTAACCCAAATCCTAACCCTACTCCTATCCCTACCTGTGTATGCACTCTAACCCTAACCCTAAGCCAACCCCTAACACTAAAAATGCGCTTGATTCTAACCCTAACCCTAACGCTCACCCTCAATTCTACGAAACCTAACCCTAAACCTAACTCTAACCTTAACACTATCCTTAAATGCTCTCGATTCTAATCCTGACCCTAATAAAACTAACCCTAACCCTAAGCCTAAATGCTGTGGATTCTAACCATAACTCTAACCCTAATGTGCTCGATTCTAACCCTAACACTAAATCGACAATTTCAACACTATCCCTAAGCCTAAATGCACTGGATTCTAACCCAAAAGCCATTCCTGACCCTAAGCCCAACCCTAAACCTCGATTCTACCAACACAAACCTTAACCCTAATCCTAACTCTACTCATACCCCTACCACTAAATGCACTCTAAGCCATACCCTGAAGAAAACCACAACACTAAAAATGCGCCTGATTCTAACCCTAACCCTAACCCTAAGCCTTACCTTAAGCCTAACCCTCGATTCTACGAAAGCGAAGGCTAAGCCTAACTCTAACCCTAGCACTATCCTCAAATGCTCTCCATTTTAACCCTGACCCTAACCCTAACCCTAACCCTAAATGCACTGAATTCTAACCATAACTCTAACCCTAAATGTGCTCGATTCAAACCCTAACACTAAACCGTCAATTTAAACACTAAGCCAAAGCCTAAATACACTCGATTCTGATCCAAAATCCAATCCTGACCCTAAGCCTAAACCTAAACCTCGATTCTACCCACACAAACCTTAACCCTAATCCTAACCCTACTTCTATCCCTACCTCTATATGCACTCTAACCCTAACCCTAACTCAACCCCTAACACTAAAAATGTGCTTGATTGCAACCCTAACCCTAACCCTCAATTCTACGAAACCTAACCCTAAACCTAACTCTAACCCTAACACTATCCTTAAATGCTCTCGATTCTAATCCTGACCCTGACAACACTACCCCTAACCCTAAGCCTAAATGCAGTGGATTCTAACCATAACTCTAACCCTAATGTGCTCGATTCTAAGCCTCACACTAAATCGTCAATCTCAGCACTAACCCTAACCCTAAATGCTCTCGATTGTAACCCAAAAGGCAATCCTGACCCTATGCCTAACAATAAACTTCGATTCTACCAACACAAACCCTAACCCTAAACATAACCCTACCCCTACCCCTACCCCTAAATGCACTCTAACCCCACCCCTACCCCTAACACTAACCCTAACCCTAACGAATTCTTACCCAAACTCTAACCTTAAATGCACTCGATTCTAACCCGCACCCTAAACATAACCCTAACCCTACCCCTAATCCTAAACCTAAATGCACTGGATTCTCGCCATAACTCTAATCCTAATGTGCTTGATTCTAACACTAACTCTAAATCGTCAATCTCAACACTAACCCTAACCCTAAATGCACTCGATTCTAACCCAAAAGGCAATCCTGATCCTAACCCTAACCCTAATCCTCCATTCTACGAAAGCTAAACTTATACATAACTCTACCCCTAACACTATCCTTAAATGCACTCGATTCTAACCCTCACCCAAACATAACCCTAACCCTAACCCTAATCTTAACCCTAAAAGCCCTGGATTCTAACCGTATCTCTAATCCTAATGTGCTTGATTCTAACACTAACTCTAAATCGTCAATCTCAACACTAACCCTAACCCTAAATGCACTCGATTCTAACCCAAAAGGCAATCCTGATCCTAACCCTAACCCTAATCCTCCATTCTACGAAAGCTAAACTTATACATAACTCTACCCCTAACACTATCCTTAAATGCACTCGATTCTAACCCTCACCCTAAACATAACCCTAACCCTAACCCTAATCTTAACCCTAAAAGCCCTGGATTCTAACCGTATCTCTAATCCTAATGTGCTCGATTCTAACACTAACTCTAAATCGTCAATCTCAACACTAAGACTTACGCTAAATGCACTCGACTCGAACCCAAACGGCAATCCTGACACTAAGCCTAACCCTAAACCTCGATTCTACCAACACAAACCCTAACCCAAATCCTAACCCTACTCCTATCCCTACCTGTGTATGCACTCTAACCCTAACCCTAAGCCAACCCCTAACACTAAAAATGCGCTTGATTCTAACCCTAACCCTAACGCTCACCCTCAATTCTACGAAACCTAACCCTAAACCTAACTCTAACCTTAACACTATCCTTAAATGCTCTCGATTCTAATCCTGACCCTAATAAAACTAACCCTAACCCTAAGCCTAAATGCTGTGGATTCTAACCATAACTCTAACCCTAATGTGCTCGATTCTAACCCTAACACTAAATCGACAATTTCAACACTATCCCTAAGCCTAAATGCACTGGATTCTAACCCAAAAGCCATTCCTGACCCTAAGCCCAACCCTAAACCTCGATTCTACCAACACAAACCTTAACCCTAATCCTAACTCTACTCATACCCCTACCACTAAATGCACTCTAAGCCATACCCTGAAGAAAACCACAACACTAAAAATGCGCCTGATTCTAACCCTAACCCTAACCCTAAGCCTTACCTTAAGCCTAACCCTCGATTCTACGAAAGCGAAGGCTAAGCCTAACTCTAACCCTAGCACTATCCTCAAATGCTCTCCATTTTAACCCTGACCCTAACCCTAACCCTAACCCTAAATGCACTGAATTCTAACCATAACTCTAACCCTAAATGTGCTCGATTCAAACCCTAACACTAAACCGTCAATTTAAACACTAAGCCAAAGCCTAAATACACTCGATTCTGATCCAAAATCCAATCCTGACCCTAAGCCTAAACCTAAACCTCGATTCTACCCACACAAACCTTAACCCTAATCCTAACCCTACTTCTATCCCTACCTCTATATGCACTCTAACCCTAACCCTAACTCAACCCCTAACACTAAAAATGTGCTTGATTGCAACCCTAACCCTAACCCTCAATTCTACGAAACCTAACCCTAAACCTAACTCTAACCCTAACACTATCCTTAAATGCTCTCGATTCTAATCCTGACCCTGACAACACTACCCCTAACCCTAAGCCTAAATGCAGTGGATTCTAACCATAACTCTAACCCTAATGTGCTCGATTCTAAGCCTCACACTAAATCGTCAATCTCAACACTAACCCTAACCCTAAATGCTCTCGATTGTAACCCAAAAGGCAATCCTGACCCTATGCCTAACAATAAACTTCGATTCTACCAACACAAACCCTAACCCTAAACATAACCCTACCCCTACCCCTACCCCTAAATGCACTCTAACCCCACCCCTACCCCTAACACTAACCCTAACCCTAACGAATTCTTACCCAAACTCTAACCTTAAATGTGCTAGATTCTAACCCTAACACTAAATCGACAATTTCAACACTATCCCTAAGCCTAAGTGCACTGGATTCTAACCCAAAAGCCATTCCTGACCTAAGCCTAACCCTTAACCTCGATTGTACCAACACAAACCTTAACCCTAATCCTAACCCTACTCCTACCCCTACCCCTAAATGCACTGTAAGCCATACCCTGACGAAAACCAGAACACTAAAAATGCGCCTGATTCTAACCTTAACCCTAACCCTAAGCCTAACCTTAAGCCTAACCCTCGATTCTACGAAAGTGAACGCTAAACCTAACTCTAACCCTAGCACTGTCCTTAAATGCTCTCGATTTTAACCCTGACCCTAACCCTAACCCTAACCCTAAATGCACTGAATTCTAACCATAACTCTAACCCTAAATGTGCTCGATTCAAACCCTACCACTAAAGCGTCAATTTGAACACTAACCCAAAGCCTAAATACACTCGATTCTGATTCAAAATGCAATCCTGACCCTAAGCCTAAACCTAAACCTCGATTCTACCAACACAAACCTTAACCCTAATCCTAACCCTACCCGTACCACTAGCCCTAAAAGCACTTTAACCCTAACCCTCACCCTAACGCTAACACTAAAACTGTTCTTGATTCTAACCCTAACCCTCAACCTAAGGCTAACTCTATGCCTAACCCTCGATTCTACGAAAGCTAACCCTAAAGCTAACTCTAACCCTAGCACTATCCTTAAATACTCTCGATTCTAACCCTGACCCTAAACCTACCCCTAACCCTACCCCTACCCCTAACCCTAACCCTAAATGCACTGAATTCTAATCATAACTCTATCCCTAAATGTGCTTCATCCTAACGCTAGAACTAAATTATCAATTTCAACACTACCCGTAAGCCTAAATGCTCTGAATTATGACCGAAAATGCTCTCCTGACCCTAAGCCTAACCCAAAACCTCGATTCCAGCAACACAATCCCTAACCCTAATCCTAACCCAACTCGTCCACTACCCCTAAATGCACTCAAACCCCAACCTTAACATCAACCCTAACACTAAAAATGCGCTTGATTCTAACCCTAATCCTAACAATAACACTAACCCTAAAACTGACCCTCGATTCTACGAAAGCTAACGCTATACCTAACTCTAACCCTAACACTATCCTTAAATGCACTCGATTCTAACCCGCACCCTAAACATAACCCTAACCCTACCCCTAATCCTAAACCTAAATGCACTGGATTCTAGCCATAACTCTAATCCTAATGTGCTTGATTCTAACACTAACTCTAAATCGTCAATCTCAACACTAACCCTAACCCTAAATGCACTCGATTCTAACCCAAAAGGCAATCCTGATCCTAACCCTAACCCTAATCCTCCATTCTACGAAAGCTAAACTTATACATAACTCTACCCCTAACACTATCCTTAAATGCACTCGATTCTAACCCTCACCCTAAACATAACCCTAACCCTAACCCTAATCTTAACCCTAAAAGCCCTGGATTCTAACCGTATCTCTAATCCTAATGTGCTCGATTCTAACACTAACTCTAAATCGTCAATCTCAACACTAAGACTTACGCTAAATGCACTCGACTCGAACCCAAACGGCAATCCTGACACTAAGCCTAACCCTAAACCTCGATTCTACCAACACAAACCCTAACCCAAATCCTAACCCTACTCCTATCCCTACCTGTGTATGCACTCTAACCCTAACCCTAAGCCAACCCCTAACACTAAAAATGCGCTTGATTCTAACCCTAACCCTAACGCTCACCCTCAATTCTACGAAACCTAACCCTAAACCTAACTCTAACCTTAACACTATCCTTAAATGCTCTCGATTCTAATCCTGACCCTAATAAAACTAACCCTAACCCTAAGCCTAAATGCTGTGGATTCTAACCATAACTCTAACCCTAATGTGCTCGATTCTAACCCTAACACTAAATCGACAATTTCAACACTATCCCTAAGCCTAAATGCACTGGATTCTAACCCAAAAGCCATTCCTGACCCTAAGCCCAACCCTAAACCTCGATTCTACCAACACAAACCTTAACCCTAATCCTAACTCTACTCATACCCCTACCACTAAATGCACTCTAAGCCATACCCTGAAGAAAACCACAACACTAAAAATGCGCCTGATTCTAACCCTAACCCTAACCCTAAGCCTTACCTTAAGCCTAACCCTCGATTCTACGAAAGCGAAGGCTAAGCCTAACTCTAACCCTAGCACTATCCTCAAATGCTCTCCATTTTAACCCTGACCCTAACCCTAACCCTAACCCTAAATGCACTGAATTCTAACCATAACTCTAACCCTAAATGTGCTCGATTCAAACCCTAACACTAAACCGTCAATTTAAACACTAAGCCAAAGCCTAAATACACTCGATTCTGATCCAAAATCCAATCCTGACCCTAAGCCTAAACCTAAACCTCGATTCTACCCACACAAACCTTAACCCTAATCCTAACCCTACTTCTATCCCTACCTCTATATGCACTCTAACCCTAACCCTAACTCAACCCCTAACACTAAAAATGTGCTTGATTGCAACCCTAACCCTAACCCTCAATTCTACGAAACCTAACCCTAAACCTAACTCTAACCCTAACACTATCCTTAAATGCTCTCGATTCTAATCCTGACCCTGACAACACTACCCCTAACCCTAAGCCTAAATGCAGTGGATTCTAACCATAACTCTAACCCTAATGTGCTCGATTCTAAGCCTCACACTAAATCGTCAATCTCAACACTAACCCTAACCCTAAATGCTCTCGATTGTAACCCAAAAGGCAATCCTGACCCTATGCCTAACAATAAACTTCGATTCTACCAACACAAACCCTAACCCTAAACATAACCCTACCCCTACCCCTACCCCTAAATGCACTCTAACCCCACCCCTACCCCTAACACTAACCCTAACCCTAACGAATTCTTACCCAAACTCTAACCTTAAATGTGCTAGATTCTAACCCTAACACTAAATCGACAATTTCAACACTATCCCTAAGCCTAAGTGCACTGGATTCTAACCCAAAAGCCATTCCTGACCTAAGCCTAACCCTTAACCTCGATTGTACCAACACAAACCTTAACCCTAATCCTAACCCTACTCCTACCCCTACCCCTAAATGCACTGTAAGCCATACCCTGACGAAAACCAGAACACTAAAAATGCGCCTGATTCTAACCTTAACCCTAACCCTAAGCCTAACCTTAAGCCTAACCCTCGATTCTACGAAAGTGAACGCTAAACCTAACTCTAACCCTAGCACTGTCCTTAAATGCTCTCGATTTTAACCCTGACCCTAACCCTAACCCTAACCCTAAATGCACTGAATTCTAACCATAACTCTAACCCTAAATGTGCTCGATTCAAACCCTACCACTAAAGCGTCAATTTGAACACTAACCCAAAGCCTAAATACACTCGATTCTGATTCAAAATGCAATCCTGACCCTAAGCCTAAACCTAAACCTCGATTCTACCAACACAAACCTTAACCCTAATCCTAACCCTACCCGTACCACTAGCCCTAAAAGCACTTTAACCCTAACCCTCACCCTAACGCTAACACTAAAACTGTTCTTGATTCTAACCCTAACCCTCAACCTAAGGCTAACTCTATGCCTAACCCTCGATTCTACGAAAGCTAACCCTAAAGCTAACTCTAACCCTAGCACTATCCTTAAATACTCTCGATTCTAACCTACCCTGACCCTAACCTACCCCTAACCCTACCCCTACCCCTAACCCTAACCCTAAATGCACTGAATTCTAATCATAACTCTATCCCTAAATGTGCTTCATCCTAACGCTAGAACTAAATTATCAATTTCAACACTACCCGTAAGCCTAAATGCTCTGAATTATGACCGAAAATGCTCTCCTGACCCTAAGCCTAACCCAAAACCTCGATTCCAGCAACACAATCCCTAACCCTAATCCTAACCCAACTCGTCCACTACCCCTAAATGCACTCAAACCCCAACCTTAACATCAACCCTAACACTAAAAATGCGCTTGATTCTAACCCTAATCCTAACAATAACACTAACCCTAAAACTGACCCTCGATTCTACGAAAGCTAACGCTATACCTAACTCTAACCCTAACACTATCCTTAAATGCACTCGATTCTAACCCGCACCCTAAACATAACCCTAACCCTACCCCTAATCCTAAACCTAAATGCACTGGATTCTAGCCATAACTCTAATCCTAATGTGCTTGATTCTAACACTAACTCTAAATCGTCAATCTCAACACTAACCCTAACCCTAAATGCACTCGATTCTAACCCAAAAGGCAATCCTGATCCTAACCCTAACCCTAATCCTCCATTCTACGAAAGCTAAACTTATACATAACTCTACCCCTAACACTATCCTTAAATGCACTCGATTCTAACCCTCACCCTAAACATAACCCTAACCCTAACCCTAATCTTAACCCTAAAAGCCCTGGATTCTAACCGTATCTCTAATCCTAATGTGCTCGATTCTAACACTAACTCTAAATCGTCAATCTCAACACTAAGACTTACGCTAAATGCACTCGACTCGAACCCAAACGGCAATCCTGACACTAAGCCTAACCCTAAACCTCGATTCTACCAACACAAACCCTAACCCAAATCCTAACCCTACTCCTATCCCTACCTGTGTATGCACTCTAACCCTAACCCTAAGCCAACCCCTAACACTAAAAATGCGCTTGATTCTAACCCTAACCCTAACGCTCACCCTCAATTCTACGAAACCTAACCCTAAACCTAACTCTAACCTTAACACTATCCTTAAATGCTCTCGATTCTAATCCTGACCCTAATAAAACTAACCCTAACCCTAAGCCTAAATGCTGTGGATTCTAACCATAACTCTAACCCTAATGTGCTCGATTCTAACCCTAACACTAAATCGACAATTTCAACACTATCCCTAAGCCTAAATGCACTGGATTCTAACCCAAAAGCCATTCCTGACCCTAAGCCCAACCCTAAACCTCGATTCTACCAACACAAACCTTAACCCTAATCCTAACTCTACTCATACCCCTACCACTAAATGCACTCTAAGCCATACCCTGAAGAAAACCACAACACTAAAAATGCGCCTGATTCTAACCCTAACCCTAACCCTAAGCCTTACCTTAAGCCTAACCCTCGATTCTACGAAAGCGAAGGCTAAGCCTAACTCTAACCCTAGCACTATCCTCAAATGCTCTCCATTTTAACCCTGACCCTAACCCTAACCCTAACCCTAAATGCACTGAATTCTAACCATAACTCTAACCCTAAATGTGCTCGATTCAAACCCTAACACTAAACCGTCAATTTAAACACTAAGCCAAAGCCTAAATACACTCGATTCTGATCCAAAATCCAATCCTGACCCTAAGCCTAAACCTAAACCTCGATTCTACCCACACAAACCTTAACCCTAATCCTAACCCTACTTCTATCCCTACCTCTATATGCACTCTAACCCTAACCCTAACTCAACCCCTAACACTAAAAATGTGCTTGATTGCAACCCTAACCCTAACCCTCAATTCTACGAAACCTAACCCTAAACCTAACTCTAACCCTAACACTATCCTTAAATGCTCTCGATTCTAATCCTGACCCTGACAACACTACCCCTAACCCTAAGCCTAAATG